>NC_059135.1:90104140-90407170 GCF_020740605.2 Lemur catta | reverse complement strand
AATAGAACATCAATTAACATTTTTTAAAAGAACAATCAGTTCAGCATTAGCAGAGAAATTAAATCTCAAAAGGGTCAAAATAATCTCAGCAGTGGGCATGTATCTACTGATCTATACAGTTACACACATTTTAAGGCAACATTTACTCTTTTACATGGTTGGGTTATAGCTACTTCCCCCTACTTGGTTACTTTTTGTTCTCCATTTATAAGATATATTTTAGTAATTTGTTTATTCAACACATTAAAATAATTGCTATATGCAGGCACTGAGCTTGGGACTGTAATTATAGTAGTAAGAGCAACAGTTATTTTTCCTCTTCTTATAATGTTTATATTGTGTTGGAGCAGGCAATAATAAAAACAAAATAAATACATATTGCAACAAACATTTTCAAATAGTTATAATTGTTTCAAAGTAACGCAAAGGTATATAATAAAGTGTTATAGTAGACATGATTCTTTGAATAAGGTGGTAAAAGAAGGCCTTTTTTTAGAAAACATTTGTACTAAAACCTGAGGAGATAGTCACGTAAATATTCAGGGTAATAGCATTGTAGGCTTACGGAAACATAAACTGCAAAGACCCTAAGACACAGAAAAAGGAGTTCAGTGATTCTGGGGTGTATTCTGAGATGAGAAAATGAGAAGAGAAAAGAGAAAGGGAGGGACTAATTTTGTAGGGCTTTGTAGGCCAATGGAATGCTTTGAACTTGATAATAATAGTGATGGATAATCTCAAACATATTTTATGTAAGACAATAATGTGATCTAGAATACTTAAAAAATCATTATTACTGCTGTGTGGGAAGTGAATGGGAGGCCTGAAATTTGGATACCATTTCCATAAATATTGCAGTACCCCAGATTTGATATGATAGAGGCTTAAACTAAGGAGGTAGCATTGCAGATGGTGAGATATGGACATATGCTCACCATAGAGCCTAAAGGAATTGGCAATGGATTGTATTCCGGTACAAGGCAAAGGGAAGGGTGATAGGTTTTCATTAACAGAGGTAGGCTTTAAGTCTGCTTTACCAGGTTAAATTTTAGATGGTTTCACACACTAAGATGTTAAGTTGTCAGTTGACTACATGAATCTGGAGTGTACAGAAGATCTAAATGTTAAATATATGCATTTTGAAATCATCAGCATACAAATGATATTTAAAATCATGAAACTAGATGAGATCACAGAGGGGATGGTATACATATAGGAGAGCTCTGAGATTCTTCAGTATTTAGAGGATGAGCAGAGGAGGTAGAAAAAGGAAAGCAAGTGAAGAAGGAGGACAGAGAGGTAGAGATAATGCCAGAGAAGACAAAGGAAGAGTGTTTCAGGAAGAACAGAGAAATCAAATATACAGAATGCAGCAAAATGATTCGGTAAGATGATGAAAGACAAGACACAGGAAGGTGAAAAAATACAGTATTATCCACAAAGGACATCTATTACAGTTTGGAGTTTGCCTAAACTTTAATATTACCTAGGGAACTTGTGAAAATACAGATTTCTCAAGACTCATTTCCTCAATATGCCTATTCAGAGAGTTTGGAGTGGTATTCAGAACACTTTTGAAAGAGTTTCATTTTTAAAGAGTGCCCATAGTTATTCATTTAAAGATTCAAGTCTTCAGTAATTCAATATACACTTACTGAGTTCCTAGTATGGTCAGTCATTATGCTAAAAACAGAGTTTATAAGGTGGGCAAGACCCAACGAGGCAGTAAATCAAACTGGAGAGGTCTCCGCATGCTTGCCAACAAATATATTTATTTTGAAGGCAAAAATGAGATGTGGCAATTGCCTTAAGTACATACCTTAGTCTATTGCCTCACATCAAGTATGTGTTTTGCTAATTATGAGATCTTGCCCTTTTGTGTTGATCCATTTATTTCTAGAGATTCTAAATTATAAACAGTCACAATTTCTTAGGAGAGGGTACTTCACTTCTAAGAAATCAGGTTCCTTCCCACCTTAATTGACCTCTGTCTGTCTAACCACTTTCTCAGGTTACTTGTTTAATGTAAAATAACAACTCAAAACCAATATCATTTAAATAAGGGGGTATTTATTTGTTTTAGTTAAAGTAACACATGTCACAATAGGAATGTTATTTTTTAAAAAATCTAATGTTTGAAAGATCCTAGCTACTTAATGGGCTACTCAGGTCTCTCTCTACAAACACTCCTCCTTTTATCACTGCACAGTATTATCAGGGTTGATCTTTTGAGGGGTTGTCCCGGTTCTTTGGCTCCTGGCCTGGAGGAATCACAAGCCCGGCCTGTGTGATGGAGTGATGACAGACACGACAGCTTACACAGCAGATTTCATTGCAGGCATTTTGCACAGAATGGAGGGTGATAGAGGAACACCAAAGGTTTGTATGACCAAAGAATGTTTCCTGAAGGTAAATCGGTCTTTTTCCAAGAGTGGAGAAGACACTGGGGTCTTACCACACCCTATTTTTATATCTACACCTTATGACATGCTAAATGGTGGGTGGAATATTCATTACTTTCCTGGGAAAAGGGTAGAGAGTTCTTAGAGCTAAGGGCACTCCCCAATTTTATCCTTATACAGTAACTTCCTTGGGTTGCCACCACATTTGTAAACTGTCATGGCACTGGTGGGTGTGATTTTTACTATGCTAATGTATGTTAATGGGGAAAAGGTCACCTTTAGACATGAGCTCCCGGTTTCTGTACATGTTCCTGGCTGGGAAAAGTCCCTAATCTCAAGTTCCTGCCATTGCAGGTTAGGTTCTAAACGTTCCATTGGCCTCCTCATTTTTGCCCTCCTCATCTTTTCCTGTGATTAATGCTGCTCACCTACACCTGTCCCTAACACTATTCATGAGTTCAATCATCAGGTTTTGTTGCTAAAAGAGGTGGCAGTAGGTTGACGTTTATCAGAGGGAGTCTGTGTGGGGCCATGACTAGTTGAATGGATTTTAGAGGCGTGCTCGCTGAAGTGAAATATTATTGATATGTAAACAGGTTCAAGAGTGATTCTGGCCTTACTACTTACTGTTATTAAGCTGAAGGCTATATTATGGGAGTGCATGACATTTTTATTATCATGTTAAATAATTTTCTAACTGACTTTCTTACTTATGTTTACCTGCCTCTGAAATGTAATTCTTTGTTAATATACATTCAGTCTTTTTGCTCCTTTCTTGTAACTCTTGTTTCCAATAGCTCTTTACATTAAATCTAAAAAAGAAAAAAGTTTACAGTAAAATTTAAAATGAAATCTCCAGGGCCGTATGTGGTCAGTGCATCCCAACTTTGCAGCAGCATGTCTAACTCAGGCGCAACACAAGTGGCCTTCTTTCTGATTTTCCTGATATTCTTTCATTTCCTCTCAGTTTTGAAAGTACAGAACAACATATATAAGTAATTTTTATTTTATAAAATTATTTTACAAATGTAAGATGGCTTAAAAATAAATGGGATAGAAAAAAAGAATTTAGACAAAGGCAACACATTGAGGAACAGCAGTAAGAGCAACAATGAAAACTAAACAGAACTAAAAATTCAGGTCAAAGTTAAAAGGAAAATAGATGTGGTTGAAAAATTAAATTACTGAAATGAAAACTTTCCTTTAGAGAAAAGCTCTAGATAATTCCTGAGAATATATGTAACAAAACAACCAGAAAGGAAGTTAAAGTTGTTCAAACAAAAAGATGAGTCATTTCCTAATGTAGGTAAATAAATGAATGGAACAAGAAAACATATTAAAAGTTATAATGAAATAAACTTTCCCTGAAATAGAGAAATAATGGAATTTATGTATCAAAAGAACAGACATTCTAGCAAATTTGAACAATCACCACTGAAACATATCCTAATTAAATTAATGGTTGCTTTTTTAATTTAGCGGTATAAAGTCTGGCAAGAAAGATAAATCCTGCATAGGTAAAAGAAAAGAAAAGAAGTTGGCCTCAGACTTCTCTAGAACAGCATTCAATGTCAGAAGACAATATTAGAAGATATGTGTATCAAATTCTGAATGAACAAATACTAGGCCTAGCTGAAGTTACCATCTTCACGGAGAATGAGCAGGCAGATGTTCTCAACACAAAACTCAGAAAATAGAGAACAAAGACAGAGAACTGTGAAAAATTATGCTGTTTTACATTTGAGAATTTAAATAGAGCAATAATGGTGTAACTAATAAATATTAAAGCAGCCAAAAGGAAGCAGCTTATGAAGTGAAGGTGAAAAGAATAATCAGGATGCTAATGTCTTCACCTTTCATAGCAGACATTTAATAAATACTCTAAAAGTGAAATTATTAGTTGGGCGTGGTGTCTCACACCTATAATCCTAGCATTCTGTGAACCTAAAGCAAGAGGATTGCTTGAGCCCAGGAGCTCAAGACCAGCCTGGGAAACATAGCGAGACCTCATCTCCACAGAAAATTAAAAATAAATAAATAAGTAAATAAAAAAAAATAACTTCGAAATTATTGCTAAAAGAAATGCTTCAAACTCTTAATGTTTTTTCATGATATTTTTTTCCACATCAGATAAAGCTTTAAAAGTAGAATCTTTTAGCAGAGTTTAACAGTCCTGCAATTTACTTAGTTTCTTTTTATTTTACTTTTTTTTAACCTGGGTAAAATTCAGGTAAATTTTAATATTCTAATTATCTGCATAGAAAAATTACGCCTGGAATTTATAGCTATTTGTAGTTGGTGATGAGATGCAGGTTGATTTCTTTCTTTTTTGCTCCTGCAAGTTATAAATGCTTTATTATGAAAAATGTACAATTTTACAGCAAGAGTGATTTTCTTAAAAAGGAAGAAAAGAATATTCTAAATGATTATGTATATATATCCATGTGTAGAATAAATGTGTGAAGCCCTGTGTCTGAAATCTTAGACTATTTCTTCAAGATTCCAGAGAATTTTCATAAGGTCGTTCTAAGCCCTATCCCCCAATTCATTTGGCTTCCACAAATCTAAGGTTTGGTTGGCCTTACATAATTCTTGTCCAAATCTTTCTTGATTCTATTTCTTCTTTGCTCAGCTTTAGGTGGACATCATATTATTACCCAAACAACCTGGACCTAGAGATTGACAGACTGGAGAAGTGGGAAGGGAAAGAGAAAGGTTTCTGTCACAATATTATCATAATCTTAAAAGGCAAATGGAGTTTACTTAATGGCATTTTTTGGAGCCCTTACTGTGCTCTAAGCACTGTATTAGGAGCATAAGATATAAGAATAAATTTCATGTTTTTTTTCTGATGTAATATATAAACTACTATAGGAGCTAAATACATAATTATAATATAATAGCATAATCTATTTTCTTAGAAAATAATCTATTATATTCCTAGCAAATGTTTATTGAATGTTTATTTTACGATGAATAATCCGCATTTACACAGGTTTCAGAGCATCACATTGAATAGAGCACTACCAGACTTGACAAAGGGTTAGAAAAGTGTCAGATAAATATGACCACATAGTAAAAAGCAAGCTCTGAGCTCTTGCAAGCATACAGGCACAACTTGTCTCAGTTTTATTTTGTTTTACTTTATAGTACTTCACAGATACTGTGTTTTTTACAAATTGAAGGTTTGTGGAAATCCTGCATTGAGCAAGTCTGTTGGCATGATTTTTCCAATAGCATGTGCTCACTTCTTGTCTCTGTGTCATACTTTGGTAATTCTCAAAATATTTCAAACTTTTTATTGTTATTATATCTTTCATGATGATCTGTGATCAGTGATCTTTGATGTTACTATTGTAATTGTTTTAGAGGTCTACAAACTGTGCCCATACAAGACAGCAAGCTTAGTAAAAATTCGTGTGTACTCACTGTCCCACCAATCATTTTATTGTGGGTAAAATATCATTAAATAGTATCATATGCTACAGAGAAATATTTTATGAAAAGAAGAGCCAGTCAATGCAGCAAATTTTATTGTTAATTTTAAGAAATTGCTACTGCCATCCCAGCCTTCAGCAACTAGCCCCTGATCAGTTAGCAGCCATCAAGACTGAGGCAAGACTCTCCACCAGCAAAAAGATTATGACTCATTGAAGGCTCAGATGATTGTTAGAATTTTTTTTAGTAATAAACTATTATTTTTAATTCAAACTATTACAGAGGGTACAAATATTTTTGGTTACATGGGTCACTTTTATAATACTTGAGTCATGGTTACACGTATGTCCATCACCAAGTTAGTGTTCATTGTACCCATTAGATAGGATTTTGCCCATCCCCTTCCCCCCCCCCGCTTGAGTTTTACTTCATTCTATACACAAGCGTGCTCATGGGTTAGTTCCAATTTAATAATGAGTACATGTGGTGGTTGTTTTTCCATTCTTTAGATACTTTCTTTAGGATAATGGTCTCTAGTTCCATTCAAATTGCTGCAAAAGTTCTTAATTCATCTTTCATCATGGCTAAGTAGTATTACATAGTATACATATACTGTATTGTGTTAATCCACTCATGAATTGACGGGCACTTGGGTTGATTCCACATCTTTGTGATTGTGAAGTGTGCTGCAATAAACATGTGAGTACAGGTGTCTTTTGGATAAAATGACTTCTTTTCCTGTGTGTAAATGCCTAGTAGTGAGATTGCTGGATCAAATGGTAGGTTGACTTTCAGTTCTTTGAGATAACTCTACACTGTTTTTCATAGAGGTTTCACTAATTTACAGTCCCACCAACAGTGTATAAGCGTTCCTTTCTCTCTGCATCTGCAGAAATATCTATTGTTTTTGGAATTTTTAATAAAAGCCATTTTAACAGAAGTAAGGCAGGGGCAAGGTGACATCTCATTGTGGTTTTAATTTGCATTTCCCTGATGGTTACTGACATTGAGCATTTTTTCATGTTTATTGACCATTTGTCTATCTTCTTTTGAAAAGCTTCTGGTCATGTCTTTTTCCCCCTTTTTAATGCAGTTGTTTGATTTCTTTCTTGCTGATTTTCTTGAGTTCTTTGTAAATTCTGGTTATTCATCCTTTATCAGATGTATAGCTTGCAAATATTTTCTCCCATTCTGGAGGTTGTGTATTTGCACTGTTTATTATTTCCTTGGATACACAGAAGCTTTTTAATTTAAGTCCCATTTATTTATTTTTGTTATTGCTGTGATTGCCATTGGGATCTTCTTCATAAATTTTTTGCCTAGGCCAATATCTAGAAGAATTTTTCCAACATTTTTTACTAGAATTCTTATGGTTTCATGCCTTATATTTAAGTCCTTTATGCGTTTGAATTAATTTTTGTAAATGGTGAGGGATATGGAACTTGTTCTGTTTTTCTGCATGTGGCTATCCAGTTTTCCCAGAAACATTTACTGAAGAAGGATTCTTTTCTCCACTGTATATTATTGTCTGTTTTGTTAAAGATCAGATGACTGTAAGTGGATGGTTTTATATGTAGGTTTTCTGTATTGTTCCATTGGTCTATGTCTCTTTTTGTGTGTCAGTACAACACTGTTTCGGTTACTATAGCCTTGTTATATAGTTTGAAGCCTGCTAATGTGATGCCTCCAGATTTGTTTCTTTTGCTTAAGATTTCTTTGGCTATTCGGGCTCTTTTCTGGTTCCACACAAAGCTTAGGATCATTTTTTTCTAGATCTGTGAAATATGATGTTGGTATTTTGATGGAAACCTCAAAAAGTGAACACCAGTTCTCTATCAATGGATACTAACCAAAATGAAAATACTGAAATAACAGATAAAGAATTCCAAATATGAATTGTGAGGACACTAAATAAAGTATTTTTAATTAGTATATGTTTTGTATACATAATGTTTATACATTTTTAGACATAATGTTATTGCACACTAAGATTATAGTATAGTGTAAATATAACTCTTATGCATACTGGAAAACAAACACTCAAAAACATTGTGTGACTTGCTCTATTAGAGTGGTCTGGAACTGAGTCCATGATATCGCTAAGATATGCTTGTATTCAAGACTTAGGAAGAAAGAACAGCATTAAGCAAAGGTTTAATGACAGGGATTGATTGGTATGAGTTAGTTCACTGAAAGAACAGGTGAAAGAAAGCAAATCACTAATTGGTTTTATTCCATTAGAAAATAATGCTTAAATTGAAAGTGGACATGTATCCCAGGATGGTGGCTCATGCCTGTAATCCTTGCACTCTTGGGAGGCAGAGGCAGGAGGATTCCTTGAGATCAGAAGTTGGAGACCAGCCTCGGCAAGAATGAGACCCTGTCTCTACTAAAAATAGAAAAAAAATTAGCCAGGCATGGTGTTGAGCACCTGCAGTCCCAGCTACTCAGGAGGCTGAGGCAGGAGGATTGCTTGAACTCAAGAATTTGAGGTTGCTGTGAGCTAGGCTGATACCACAGCACTCTAGCCCAGGCAACAGAGCAAGACTATGTATCCAACAACAACAAAAAAGTGGATATGTAGTATTACCAGATTTTATCATTGTAGAGCACCTTTTTTGATCACTCTATCATGTGGCAATTATGTGGGGTCAACATTTCAAATCACAGAGCTGAACATGAAATAGGAAAAATCTCCCATGGATAAAAACTATAATTTTAGCACAGAGGATAGATTTGCAGCAAGCAGATATTGTTCTAAGAAGCAAGAAATATTTTAATACAGCAACAAGTGCAATCTCCTCAAATGCCATACATGTAGTTTTGCACTGGGAAAGGAAGAGCTTGAATTCTATGCAATTTCAAACAGCACAAACTGTTTTCCAATATTGCCTGAATCACTGCAGTCTGATGGAACCTCCTTCAAAAATTGATGACAATATTAACATATCCATCTCTGTCCTTTCTGATGCAATAGGTAAAAATATTGTGGATATCAAGACCATTAATAATAATTTTCAGGTTATTGGAATGCAGGAAAGATTATACAATTCAGCTTTGCCAGGATAGAAAATATGAAAAATAGAGACACAAAATCAATGGAAAAGGATACCCTATCAGATATTATTGCTGCCAACAAAATGATATTCAGTTAGATTTGAAAGTATTAGGTGGTAATATAATCAGATAAATGTCATAAAATGGTCAACTTCCATTATCTGTCAGTGGAGGAAATGGTGTTGCAAATAACTGAAATGAAACAAATTTATAACAGCTCTGAATGTACATATTCTGCATTTAACCACCAAGGATTCACACAAAGGAATACAAGATGGAAAATAGCATAGCTTGTAATGTTACATGATGCCATTTATTCTGCCTTTTTGCAATAAGTTAATGAACCAAAAATATACTGATATACTGTTTAAAAATCAGCTTTTCATTTGAAATTTAATGATTATTGTAGGATTTTGGTAGTGATAGAAATAAAGATATGTGTATAATATATGTGACTTATTTTAATCAGTTAATTTATTTCTCTTATGCCATACCTCATTCTACATTTGCTTTGAGGCAATATGCAAACTAAATTAACGTGGTAAAAATGCAATAAGAAAAATTAAATTTTAGTGGTGAACTATAAAAAAGAGTGAAACTAATAATGGTAATGATGATAAGAATAAATATTATTTATGACAGAGGACCTTTTTTTTTGTGCCAAGCAACATTTTAGTAACTGTCTTACCTTATCATACATTGTCTCACTTAATTTGTACAATAACCATGTCTATTGTGTGAGTTATCTCCATTTTGCAGTTGAGAAGACTGAGCCCTAGGGAAGATAAGTATCATGCTCCAAATTGAATAGCTTGTGAAAAGCTACTACTGATATCAAACCAAAGAATTTTTCACTATTACTCAATATCCAGTATCAGAAAAACACAAATATTTATCCATTAAGATGATTAAAATGCAAATGTATATATACACACAGATACACATATGCTATTATCAAAATATTAATTGTGTAATACTTTGAGAAAAAGTTTTTTTTTTTCTAAATGAAACTAACATTTTTATTCATTAAAATATTTCATTATAGAAAGGAAATTTGGAAGACAGAAATCGCAGCTCAGGGGCAAAGGCAGGCCCTCTTGAGGGAGAAGGTGGCCTGGAATCAAGGGCCAAGAGCTGGTGGTGGAGTCATGGGGAGGGAAGGCTTCAAAACCACGCAGGATGTAGGTTAATGGCCAGAACTTTGGGAGACTTAACAGGTAACCATGGAACAGGCAGCCGTCCACAGGGTGGGTGGATGCCGATTCCTTTTGTGGGCCTTGGAGGATGCTCATGGAGGGTCACAGCACAGGTGGTGTAGAGGGGTGAGATGTGCTCCCTAAGTCGGCCTACTCCTCTGGGCAGACAGAACTCGGGGCATCAAGCTCAGGCAGCAAGGCGTGCCTAAGGCTGTCAGGGCTAGGAGTGGGGATGGCGCTCAGGCCAAAAAACTTAGGGAAAGAAGAAGAGGAAGAGGAACTCTGGCCAGAAAACTTAGTGGGGGAAGAGGAGGGGCCTAGGCCAGGAGACCTTCGGGAGAGGAGCAGGAGCAGGAGCAAAGGAGCAGCTCTCACCACACTGGTTAAGGACAGGACAGAACCTACCAGGAGGTGAGGGCGAGGAGGCACGCATACGGACTGCACGCCAACTAGGCTGCAAAGCTGAGAAAAAAACCATCACAGAATTTAGAAAATTTTGAGAAAACGTTACTAGCATGAGTAAATTTTAATATAATCTTAGCATTTTCGATGTTCTGATAAAAATTTAACAACCCTCTGATATTTTGCATCAATACAATCAATACTTTTTTAAGTATTCAATGTGAATAATTTCTAAGGAAAGTAAGTCTAGTTAATTTGATAAATTAGCTATTTAATGATTAATAATATGTTCACAAATTTAGTGGGTGACAAAGTTAAATTAAAAGCCTATAACATTAAGCTACAAATTCTAATATTCTCAATTAAAAAGAATCACCATTTCTTTTAAGCATATTATCTTTTTAATTTATTCAATAAACAATAATGTACTTTGTAAAAATTTTATATATCACACAAAATTATCAAGTAATACTAATTACATATGTATTTGTGACATGCTTTACAGTTTTCAAAAGACCTCTTTAATCACACACATATGATGGTCCCCCCTCATCCACAGTGGATATGCCCCCAAACCCCCAGCGGATGCCTGAAACCATGAATAGTACTGAATCCAATATACACTATGTTTTTCCTACACATATATACTTATGGTAAATTTCAATTTATAAATTAGGCACACAAAAAGATTAACAACAATAACTAAAAATAAAATAGAATAATTATAAAAATGTTCAAAATGATATGTAACTTATGAATTTTTTATTTCTGTAATTTTCCATTTAATATTTTTAGACTATGTTTGACTGTGGATAAATGAAACCACAGAAAGAAAAACTGTGGATAAGGGGGAAATACTGTACTTAATTCTAAGTTTTTATGAACATGAATTTTGTATTGAAATGATTAATGAGAGTTGAATGAATAGAAAACTAAATATTTTTCTTGTGGGATTTTTGCCTTTAGTTAATTTTCTTGCTTGCTACATAAGACAGCATGATATTCTTAAGTTATCTGTTGAGTTAGGCCAATAAATTATAAGGCTATTAATAAACAGGTATTTATATATTGGTCTAAATTGTAAAATACCATCTCTCTCTCTTCTCCTTCTCTCTCTCTCTATATATATATATACACACACACACACACTTATTTACATTCATACATATACACATGTATTAATATATACATACACATATATATATACACATATGTAAACAAATACACATATGTATATATTTTTAATTTTTTTGGTTCACAAAACTAAAATGCTTAATGCTTAACCTAAAGTCTTAATTTTTCTTTCAAACTTGTTCATATCTTTAATTTGCTGACTTGCTCTATCTGGAATCCCGGTAAATGGCATAAGTAAGAATATATTACTACCAGATGTGTTTAGAGCAATAAGATTAACTTGCTCCAAAGATATTACTGTGAGACCAATATTATTGAGTTAGGCTAGAGCCAAATCATGAGGACAGTGAAATGTGTGACTGGAAATTTTACAGAATGCTCTGCAGGCAATTGGGAGCTATACAATGTTTATGTGCAAAGTTGTGACATAATTAATGTTGTTGTATTTGTGTCTTTTATGATGAAGACTGAAATAAAAAGGGACAGAAAGTGTAATAATTTGAGAACCTGAGCCTTGCTGCTTTTAAAAATTTGTTGTGTAGTTGTGGTTGTAGCATTACAGGGGAGGGAATATGGAAGGACAATGCTCTGAAGCAATTGGAAATAAGAAACAATTATACTTCTTCAGCACAATTGATATGAGGGATGTGGGTATAAAAATTATCACCATGTGAGAGGTTTGCAGTGGAAGAGAATTGTCATGAGAGAAACAGGTTTCAGGTACAAGAAAGGGAAAGAACTTTCAAAGTTAAAATTAAGGAAATTTTCTATTTGGGACCATATATTTATTCAAGATGGTCCAGGGAAAGGGTTTAGATATTTGGGAAGAGATGGAAGATGAATATATTAGAGGATACTGAATGCCATATTTTCCAAGAATAAACAAAGATGTAACACTTCCCAACTTGTTTTGTGAGTCCAGCTTATCCCTGAAGCCTAAATCTGTTATGTCTGTTATGAGAAAAAAAGGAAAAATTGTGTATATTTCTCATTAACATAGATGCAAAAATTTTTTTAAATGTTATCAAATTAAATACAGCAAAAAATATATAAAAGATTATACAACATGATGAAGTGGTTGGTTTAACATTTCAAAAATCAACACAATCATCACATTAACAGAATAAAGAAGAAAAGCTATACAATTATCTCAGCAGAAGCAGAGAAAAGCATTTGACAAAATTTATCACCTACTCATGACAAAACTTTCAGCAATCTAAAAATACATGGAAATATCCTTATTCTTATAAAGAATAATTGGAAAAAATATATAGCTAATATCATATGAAATGTTGAAAAATGTAATGATTTGTCTCTGAAGTTGGCAATAAGACAAGGATAATTATATCTACTACTTTTATTTAATATTTGATTGAAAGTGAATGCAATTGAGAAGATCGTAATGGAAGAAATAAAAATGTGTTTATTCACAGATCACATAATTAAGTATAAAATCCAAAATAATGTACAAAGTAATTATTAGAACCAATAATAAAATTTAGAAAGTTTGTGGCATATTAAATTAGTACCCCAGAATTTATTATATTACTGTATAGCCATTAGGAACCATTGGAAAATGAAATTGTAAAAACATACCATTTATAACATTAAAGAAAAAAAATCAAATACCTAGCCATAAATTTAATAAAATGGTTACTGAAAGAAATTAAAGAGGACATATAAATGAGGAAATATAAGATGTAGAAAGCTTAATATTTTTAAGGTTGAAACTTTCTGCAAATTTTTCAGTTTCTTGGTAGAAATTGACAAGTTGGCAATCTCAAGTGTAAATTTTATGTAGAAATGCAAAGGAACTAAAATAGCCAAATCAATCTTAAAGAGCAATAACAATTTGGAAGAATAATAGTAAAAGATTTTAGGATTCATTATAATATTATAGTACCAAAATGGGACTGTTAATTCATGATTAGGCAAATAAATCACTAGGACAGACTAGAGAGCTCAGAAAAAGATCTATACATGTGAAGTAACTTGGCTTATGACAAATTTTCCCTACAATTCTGTGAGTAAAAGGACTATGTTTTAATAAATGTGCTGGTACATCATACCACAGAATAGTTTTCATCTAAATGAGAATGGTAAAACAATAAAAATTGTGAAAATATCTCCATGACCTTGAGGTAGGCAACTATTTCTTAGATAGAACGTAAAAACAGTAATGCTAAAGAAAAAAGTGACTAAATTGTTTTTATTAAAATTAAGACCCTGTATTCATTGAAAGAACTCATTTACAAAGTTAAAAGTTGAGTCACTAATAAGAATGCAAATACCTGTAAAATACTTGCACCCAGAAAATTTAAACATACATATTTTTACAAGTCAATTAAAATATATGAACAATACTTTTTTGAATAACAAAATACTTGAATATATAGTTCATAAAAAGTCAAATAAGCACATAAAAAGATACTGAGCATTATCAGATGCAAATTAGAACAATGAGGAAGTCCATATCCTGCACAATAGTAAAATGAACTCTGCAGACGTACTCTCCAGTGAACCTAGGAAGCATTATTTTTAAAACACACACATAAACATTTAACATCTTTGGAAAGGGCCCTTAGGTCATAGAACAAATGAAAAATAATCAAAAAATATACTAAAATAGAATATCAAGAGTCTGGGTATTGTAACCAAGACCAGCTCCCTCATTCGCACCTCCAGGCTCAGTGAAATGAAACTCCACTCCAGATTTGTACAGTCGAAAACATATGGTTCTGTCTCCCCCAGGTCCCAGTTGGAAGCTTATCTTTCCAGGAAGAAGAGGGTGGGGTGGGGATTAACATCTCTCATCCTGATCCCAGCTACCTGTTGTGAGGCTATGCTCTGAGTGAGCAAATTAAATTTAAAGCAAGTATAAGGAAGGAAATAATAAAGACTAGAGGAGAAACTAATGAAATAGAAAAACAAGAGAGAAAATCAAATAAAACAAGAGCTGATTCTTTGAAATAATAATAATAATAGTAAAATTGACATTTAGCCAGATTGACCAAGAAAAAAAGAGAAGACTCAGATTTCTAGAATTAATAATGAGACAACATTACTACCAACTTCATAAAATGATAAAGGTTTATAAAAGGATAATGAAACAATTGCATAAATTAGGTACCTTAGATGAAATGGACGAATTCCTAGAGGGATGTAAACTTCCAGAAAAAATTCAAAAAGAAATAGACAATTTAAATAGACCTGCAGTAAGTAAAGAAATTGAATTAGTAATAAAACAAATAAAAATTATCCACAAAATAAAGCTCAGAACCAGATGGTTTTTCTGATGAATTCCACCAAACATTGAAATTACTAGCAAATATACAAACTCTTCCAAAAAATAAAAGAAAATAAAACACTTCTCAATTTTATTCTTTTAAGTCAGTATTGCCCTGGTACCCAAACCATACAAACCCATCACAAGGAAACTACAGACTGAGATCTCTTATGAATATGGATTCAAAATTCCTCAATAAAATACCATCAGACTAAATGTAACAACACCAAAAAATATTAAAAACCACGACCAAATCGAGTTTATCCCAAAAATATAAGGTTGGTTTAACACTCAATAATCAATTAATCTAATAAAACATAATATAGAACTTTTTTTAAAAAGTGATCTTCTCAATAGATTTGGAAAAAGAATTTGACAAAAAGCACCACTCTTTCATGATATAAACACTCAACAAATGAGGAATAGAAAGAAACCTTCTCAACCTCTTAAAAGGCACTTACTAAAAAAGTAAAATAAAATAAATAGTACCATACTTAATGGTGAAAGACTGAATATTTCTCCCAAAAGATCAGGAATAAGAGAAGGATGTCTGCTCTTACTACTTGTGTTCTACATTGTATTGGAGATTCTAACTAGGGCATTTAGACAAGACAGAAATAAAAGTCATATAGATTGAAAAGGAAGAAGCAAAACTATTACGGTTTGAAGATGATATGATTTTGTACACAGAAAATACAATGAAATACACTAAATCACTATAAGAACTAATAAATGAGTTGATCAAGTTTTAAACAAAATCAATATGTATTGAAATATTGAAATATGTTGAAAGATGAAAGTATAATTGATTTTTGTGTATTGATCTGTATCAAACTTGATCAACTCATTTTTCATTCTCACAATTTTCCAGTGTATTAATGGACAACAGATTTAATCCTAAGGCATGAAACCATACAATTTTTACATGAAAATGTTGGAAAAACTCTTGTGGACATCAGCCTAGGCAAAGAATTTATGAAGAAGATCCCCAAAACAATCATAGCAACAACAAAAATTAATAAATGGGACCTTATCAAATTTAAAAGCTTCTACACAGCCAAGGAGACTATCACTACAACATACAGAATGGGAGAAAATATTCACATGCTACACATCCAATAAAGGGCTAATAACAAGAATTTGTATAGAACTCAGGAAAATTAACAAGAAAAAAATCAAACAATGTCATTGAAAAATGGGCAAAGGACATGAACAGAACGTTTTCAAAAGAAGATAGACTAATGGCCAACAAACATACAAAAAATTGCTCAACATCTCTAATCATCATGGAAATGCAAATCAAAACCACAATGAAAGATCACAACTCCAGTGAGAATGCCTTTTATCAAAAAGTCCCCAAACAACAAATGTTGGTGTGGATATGTAAATAGGAACACTCATACAGTGCTGGTGGGACTGCAAACTATTACAGCCTCTGTGGAAAGCAATATGGAGATATCTCAAACAGATACAAGCAGAACTACCATTTGATCCAGCAATCCCATTACTGGGCATCTACCCAAAAGAACAAAAGACATTCTATAAGAAAGATGTTTGCACTCAAATGTTTATAACAGCCCAATTCACAATTGCAAAAAGGTGGAAACAACCCAAGTTCCCATCAATACATGAGTGGCTTAATCAAATGTGCTATATATATACCATGGAGTTCTACTCAGCCACAAAAATCAGTGGTGATCTAGCACCTCTTGTATTATCCTGGATAGAGCTGGAACCCAATCTACTAAGTGAAGTATCCCAAAAATGGAAAAACAAGCACCACATGTACTCATCATCAAACTGGTGTTAACTGATCAACACTTAAGGGCACATATAGTAATAACATTCATCGAATGTCGGGCAGATGGGATGGGGGAGGAAGGGATGGGTATATTCACACCTAATGGGTGTGGTGTACACCGTCTCGAAATGGACATGCTTGAAGCTCTGACTCAGGTGGGGCAAAGGCAATATATGCAACCTGAACATTTGTACCCCCGTGATATGCTGAAATAAAAAAGAAATTAAAAAAAAAGAATAGAGAGTTTAGAGATAAACTCATGTTTCTCTGGTCAGCCGATTTTTTATAAGGGTGCTAGGACCATTCATTGGGGAAACAAGAGCCTTCTCCTTAAATGGGGCTGGGACAACTGGACAGCCATATGCAAAAAAAAGAAGTGAGGCCCTTACTTCACACTGTATATGAAAATTAAATAAATCAAAGACCTAAATATAAGGCCTAAATCCATAAAATTCTTAGAAGAAAATGCAAGAGTAAATCTTTATGACCTCAGTTTTGGCAATGGATTCATAAATATGACACCAAAAGCACACGTAACAAAAGAAAAAATAATGGATAAATTGGAGTTCATAATTTTTTAAAATAGAGGCTTTAGAGGACACTATCACAGAATGGAAAAAATATATATTTGTAAACCAGGACTACCTCAGCAAACCAGTATGTACAGTAAACCTACTAATGCTCTTCTTAAAAATTTCTGAGAGAAATAATATGCTGCATTTCTCATAACCAGCCTCCAATATGGTCTCCAGGTTTCCCTGCTCTTACTGTTCACACTCCTGTAAATCATCACCCTTACAGTATCAGAGTTGATCTGTGTGACCAGCACAATATGGCCGAAATCTTGGTGTGTCACTTCTAAGATTATGTTATATGAGGCACTGCAATTTCCATTATTGTTACTGTGTCAGAAGTCCCCAAAACCACTCTGAGATTTGGTTATTCACTAGAAGAATTCACAGGACTTCACAACTAGGATTCATTAAAGCAAAATGGTAAAAAAACAAGATTAGTAAAAGGAAAATGTGCACGGGGTGAAGTCTGAAGGAAATTAGGTGCAAAATTTCAAGAGCTGTCTCCTAGTAGAGTCAAACAGGACATACCTAGTTCTTCCCATACTGAGTTGTGATAACATGTGCAAGTGCTGGCAAGGCAGAAAGCTCATTAGAGACTGTGACACAGGCACTCTCTAACTAGCACTCAAATTCCAGACACCCAGAAGGAAAGTAGGTGCTCAGCATAAACCGTATTGTTTACACAAACAGGTTAGATATGCTGTGCTACCCTTGTCATTTAGACAAGATGTGATATTAGTGTAGGAAACTGATTACCAGTCAAATTCCCAAATGTCAGCCAAGGGCCAACCTTCCAATGAGGTCTCTCTAACAAATCTTTGCAATCTCAGAACTGTTATGTTAACTCTTCAGCTAAATTGTTCCTTGTCTTCAATCAATCACTTGAGGAGACTTCAGGGATCATTGCAGCCCTATGGCCCTAGGGTGAGAAACTGATGCCTGCCAACAACTATATGACTGAGTTTGGAAGTGGATCCTCCAGCCCCCAGTCAAGTTTCAAATGATGGCAATCCTGGCTGACCACAACCCTGACTGCAACTTCAAGAGGCTTTGTCTAGATTCCTGACCCTCAGAAAATGTGTGTGATAATAAACATTTGTTGTTTTAAGCTGCTAAGTTTTAGGATAATTTGTCATGTAGTGATGTAAGATGAATAATGTTTCCACCTTCAAGTCCTTGAAACCTGTGAATATGTTAACTTACATGGTAACAGGAAGTTTGCAGATGTGATTATGCTACAAATTTTAAATGTGGAGATTATTCTGGATTATGTACATATGTCCAATGTAGTTACAAGGATCTTTCTATTAGGGAAGGAGGCAGAGGATCAGAGTGATTACTAGGAGATCTGATCATGTAAGAAGAGTGTCAGAGTAATGAAGTGAGAAAAAGACTTACTGGCCATTACAGACTTTGAAGATAGAGGAAAGGCCCTAAGCTCAGGGGTGTGGGCAGCCTCCAGAAGCTTGAAAAGACAAAGAAAGGGATTATCCCCTCCAGTTTCCGGAAGGAAGACTCCCTGATTTTAGGCCAGTGAAAATGATATTGGACTTCTGACCCCCACTACTGTAAGACGATGATTATTTTTTGTTTTGTTTTAATATACTAATTTTCTTATAATATGTGACAGCAGCAATAGCAAACTATTTAATAATACATACAACAGTAGATGAATATGTGGGGATACATCATTGAACAAAACCTATAAAATTCCTGCTTTCAAGGACCTTGCATTCTAGTGGGATACAAAGAGTAAACAAAGTAGTGAGAAAATATATATGAAATGATAATTAGTGTTACTAAGAAAAGTAAAGCAGGCTAAGGAGAATAAGGCACGCCAGATATAAATGATCAGGAAAAGGCCTTGATAATCAGAGGATGCATAAGTAAAGAACTGAAGGAAGGGAAGAAACAAGGCTTCTGTGTCTCTAGAGTAAGAATGATTCAAGTGGAGAAGACAAGTTCAAATACTGTGAGATGGGAGAAGGTTGGGTAAATTCTAGGAACTTCCAGGAAGGCAGAGTGGCTGGAAATGAGTGAGCAAGATCAAAAATGGCAAAAAGTGAGATCAGAATGGGAGCCAGACACACAGGGTGTGGTAGGCGCCTTGTAAGGACTTAGTCTTTTGTCTGAGTGAGACTATCAGGTCTATGACCACAATGTATTGAGAAACATTTTGGGAAAGATAGCAGTAAGGGAGTATGAAATTATCTCCTTTCCACCAATATGCGTCATCCTTCAAATTCCTCTTAAGGACAAATAATTGAATTGGGGGAGTGGTTATAGAAAAGAGAAGAAGGATATGAATTAAATACTTGCTTTTGTGCCTTTGCTATTTGAAAATAGTGGGGAATTTAGTGTAGCAGATATATATGTTTTCTTTAATTGTCTGCATGTGTTAATTACCATTTTATCATTAGTATTTTTTTCATTATTCCTTTTATATTTGTGTCTTACATCCCCATGTATATTTGAAGATGTTTCTCATTACCTGAAAAAGAAAAGTCCTGTTTTAATGATTTATTTTCCCTCACTTCCTTCTCCCTCTGAATGGTTTAGTACTAAGAAAAGTATATTGATCATATACTGCTGTGTAACAAATTATCCCAAAACTTTTCAACTTAAAAAAACATGCATTTATTACCTTATTTTCTCGTGAATCAAAAGTCCAATTCTGACTTAGCTGGGTCCTCTTCTCCAGAGTTTCTCACAGAGCTGCCCTCAAGATTTTAGCTTGGGGTCCAGTCATCTCCAGTTTTAACTATGGATCTGCTTCAGGCTCACTCAGTGGTTGTTGACAAGAGTCAGTTCCTGTGGGCTTTGGACTGAGGGCC
Organism: Lemur catta; assembly: GCF_020740605.2. Lineage (NCBI taxonomy): Eukaryota > Metazoa > Chordata > Mammalia > Primates > Lemuridae > Lemur > Lemur catta. Next base: position 90,387,045 of record NC_059135.1, on the reverse strand, counting down.
TCAGTTCCTTTATTGGCCGTTGGCCAAAGGTTGTCCTCAGTTCTTTGCCAAATAGTCCTCTTCAATATGGCAGCTTTCTCAAAGATAGCCAGACAGAGAGTGTTTGTTAGCAAGACAGAAATCACAGCCTTTCATAAACACATCTCAACACTGGGATATTGCATTTGTTCATGTTATCTATCCTGAAATTGCATTGTCAATGTACAATGGGGGAGTACCATCTTTGGATACAAAACATTTCCTGGGAAACCTTTTAGTTCTTGCTGAGTTTGATGTAGATGAGAGATGGACCCAGGTCTAGTTGGTACTTACAGATTCCAGTTAATCTTCACTTCACTGCTATAGTTCCATCTTTTCTTCCTGAATGCTAGCTCTATTGATACTCAATGACTTCAAGTACACCTCCCAACCTTCCACGGATGGCTCCACCACCTTCCACAATCATGTGGTATCTAATCCCTATAGCAAATCCCTTAGTCATGACATTTATTCCAGGTTTGCTTCACAGAACAAACCTTAATGAATAAAGAAGTAGCAAAAGAAAGGTAGAGGTGAAAAATGAGAAAAAATAGGAGAGGAAGGGAAAGAGGGAGAGGAGAAGGAAGTAAGGGAGGGAAGAAAGAAAGGGAGGGAGGAAGAGAAAATATAAATTCCAATTACTAAGCATGAAAAATGATTAGTAATATCAAAACCTGTAATTTTTTAATATCTGCTATATGCTAGATAGTTTAATGGACTAATTTAATCATAAAATGTTATTTACTGTGTACTCATGATAATGTTCTATAATGTTTTACCTGTACTGACACACCTAAAACTTATAAAATATATACAATGTAGGTACTATTATTAGCTCTATTTTACAGATAAGCAAATCATAGGATAGAGCACTTATTTTCATTGCTTCAAACTGCAGAACTGGTAACTGGAAGGTCTCAGATTCAAATCCAGGCTGTCCAGTTCTAGAGCTTACGCATTTATTTATTTATTTATTTTTTTTTCACTTTGACAATGTTTTTAATCAACTGTATTGAGGTACATTTTGCATTTTACAAAATGCATACATACGATTCATTGGCAAATGTGTACACCAGTGTAATCATCATTCCAATCAATGTATAGATTATTTCTATCCTCCCAGAAAGTTCCCTAATGTGCTTTGCAGTCTTTCACACCCACCCGCCAGCCCCCAGGAAACAAACCGATTTCTAAAACCATAGCTTTGTTTTTGCCTATTTTAGAACTTCACATAAATGGAGTCATATAGAATGCACTCTTATGTCTGGCTGTTTTTTTAATCACCATGAAAGTTTTGAAATTCATCTTTGAAATTGTACATATCGGTAGTTCCTTTGAAATGGAATATTGCTAATATTTTCTACTATACCACAGTTTGTCCAATGACATGTTGATGCATATGGCGATCATTTCATATAGACTGTTCAGTATTTCACTCCTGGGCATACAATTTCTCATTCTTCTATACATCTTTTTGTGAATATATGCTTTAATTTATTTGGGGTAGATACCTAGTAATGGAATTGTTGGGACACAGAGTATATATATGTATGTTTAAATTTATAAGAAATTGCTAACTAATTTCCAAAGTGGCTGTGCCATTTTACACTCCCACCAAGCAGATATAGCAGAGACTTTGCTCCAAATCCTCAATGCTTGGTATTACTATTTTTAATTTTAGTCTTCCTGTGGTCAGAGGTAATATCTTATTATGATTTTAATTTGTATTTTCCTAAAAACTAATAATGTTGAGTATCTTGTTATGTATGTTTTAGAACTTCTGTATCTTCTTTTTTCAAGTGTCTGTACAAATCTCTTACATATTTTTCATTGGCCTGTATTTTTAGTATGAGTTGGAGAGGTTCTTTATATAATCTGAATATATAAATTATTAACTCAGCCTTTTTATTGTTTTAATGAAATCTTTTTAGAAGCATGAGTTTAATTTTTTTTTTTTTTTTATATATTTTTTTATTTCAGCTCATCATGGGGGTACATAAGTTCAGGTCATATACATTGTCCCTGTCCCGCCCATCCCCCCGAGTCAGAGTCCCAAGCGCGTCCGCTCCCACTCTCCAGACAGTGCGCCTGGCACTCGCCATGTATTCATACCTCGATCCCCTCCCCCTCCACCTCCCCGGGTCTGCACCCTCAAGCATGACCATTCCCCAGAGGGTGCGCAATGCACTCGTCATGTAGGCATACACCCATCCCCTCCCCCCACCCCCCCATCCCAGTCTGATATCCAATTGGTATCCTTCCCTGATGTACATTTAGGTGATGATCAGGGAAACCAGTTTTCTGGTGAGTACATGTGATGCTTGTTTTTCCATTCTTTGGATACTTCACTTAGTATAATGGGTTCCAGCTCTCTCCAGGAGAACCAAAGAGATGTCGTATCATAGTTATTTCTTATAGCTGAGTAGTACTCCATGGTATACATATACCACAGTTTACTAATCCATTCGTGGATCGATGGGCACTTGGGTTGTTTCCACATCCTTGCGATTGTAAATTGTGCTGCTATAAACATTCGGGTACAGGTGTCTTTGTTAAAGAATGACTTTTGTTCTTCTGGGTATATGCCCAATAATGGAATTGCTGGATCAAATGGTAGATCTACTTGAATCTGTTTAAGGTATCTCCATATTGCTTTCCATAGGGGTTGCACTAGTTTGCATTCCCACCAGCAGTGTATGAGTGTTCCTGTCTCTCCGCATCCACGCCAACATGTGTTGTTTTGGGATTTTTTGATAAAGGCCATTCTCACCGGAGTTAAGTGGTATCTCATTGTGGTTTTGATTTGCATTTCCCTGATGATTAGGGATGTTGAGCATTTTTTGATACGTTTTTTGGCCATTCTTATGTCTTCTTTTGAAAAATTTCTATTCATGTCCTTTGCCCATTTTTTGATAGGATTGTTTGATTTTTTCTTGATGAATTTCCTGAGTTCTAAATAGATTCTTGTTATCAGTCTTTTATCTGATGTGTAGTATGCGAAAATTTTTTCCCATTCTGTAGGCTGTCTGTTTATTTTCGTGACTGTTTCTTTGGCTGTGCAGAAGCTTTTTAATTTAATCAGGTCCCATTCGTTTATTTTTGTTGTTGCTGCAATTGCCTTAGGGGTTTTCTTCATAAATTCTTTGCCTAGACCAACGTCTGTGAGAGTCTTTCCTACATTTTCTTCTAGAATTCTAATCGTTTCCCATTTAAGGTTTAAATCTGTTATCCACCGTGATTTGATTTTTGTGAGAGGTGAAATCTGTGGGTCCTGTTTCAGTCTTCTACATGTGGCTATCCAGTTTTCCCAGCACCATTTATTGAATAGGGACTCTTGTCCCCAGAGTATGTTTTTGTCTATTTTGTCAAAGATTAGATGATTATATGAGGATGGTTTTATATTTGGGTTTTCTGTTCTGTTCCAGTGGTCTGTGTCCCTGCCCTTGTGCCAATACCAAGCAGTTTTAAGCACCACAGCTTTGTAGTATAGTTTGAAGTCTGGCAAATCAATACCTCCCATTTTGTTTTTATTGCTTAAGATTGCTTTTGCTATACGGGGTCTTCTCTGTTTCCATACAAAGTGTATAATTATTTTTTCTAAATCTGTGAAAAATGATGTTGGTAATTTAATAGGAATTGCATTGAATCTATAGATTACTTTGGGTAGTATAGACATTTTAACGATGTTAATTCTTCCAATCCATGAGCATGGTATGGATTTCCACTTATTTACGTGTTCTGCAATTTCCTTCCTTAGCGTTTCATAGTTCTCTTTATAGAGGTCCTTTACCTCTTTAGTTAAATATATTCCTAGATATTTTATTTTCTTTGTTGCTATTTTGAAAGGTATTGAGTCCTTAATTTGGTTCTCCAATTGAATGGTATTGGCATATATGAATGCCTCTGATTTGTGTGTATTGACTTTGTAACCTGAGACATTACTGAATTCGTTAATTAATTCCAGGAGTCTCTTGGTTGAGTCCTTGGGGTTTTCCAGATACAACATCATATCATCAGCGAAGAGTGAGAGTTTGATCTCTTCTGTCCCTATTTGGACACCTTTGATTCTGCTCTCTTGTCTGATAGCTCTCGCAAGGACTTCCAATACAATGTTGAAAAGTAATGGGGACAGTGGGCAGCCTTGTCTGGTTCCAGTTCTGAGTGGGAATGCTTTCAATTTTTCCCCATTCAGTATGATGTTGGCTGTGGGTTTGTCATATATGGCTTGTATTATTTTTAGGTAGGTCCCATTTATGCCTATGTTGTTAAGTGTTTTTATCATAAAAGGGTGTTGAATTTTGTCAAATGCTTTTTCTGCATCTATTGAGAGGATCATATGGTCTTTATTTTTGCTTCTATTTATGTGGTTAATTACATTTATAGATTTTCGTATGTTGAACCACCCCTGCATCTCTGGGATGAAGCCTACTTGGTCGTGATGAATTATTTTTTTAATCAGCACTTGGATACGATTTGCTAGGATTTTATTGAGAATTTTTGCATCTACGTTCATGAGAGAAATTGGTCTGTAGTTTTCTTTTTTTGTTGCATCCTTTCCTGGTTTTGGTATCAATGTTATATTGGCTTGGTAGAATGTGTTGGGGAGAATTCCATCCTTCTCAATATTGAAGAATAGTTTATGTAGGATGGGCACCAGTTCATCTTTGTATGTATGGTAAAATTCAGGTGTGAACCCATCTGGACCAGGGCTTTTCTTTTTGGGAAGGTTTTTTATTGCTGTTTCAATTTCAGTTCTTGATATTGGTCTATTCAGGAATTCTATTTCTTCCTGATTGAGCTTGGGAAGGCTGTGTGTTTCTAAAAATTTGTCCATTTCCTCCTCATTTTCCAATTTGTGTGCATAAAGATTTTTGTAATATTCATAGATAATGTCACGTATCTCTGTGGTTTCGGTTGTGATTTCTCCTTTCATGTTCCTGATGGAAGTTATTAAAGATTTTTCTTTTCTGCTCTTTGTTAGTCTAGCCAGTGGTGTGTCTATTTTATTTATCTTTTCAAAGAACCAACTTTTTGTTTTATTAATTTCCCTTATAGTATTTTTGTTGTCTTTTTCATTTAATTCTGATTTGATCTTAACAATTTCTCGCCTTCTGCTGGGTTTGGGGTCAGTCTGTTCTTCTTTCTCCAGCTCTTTGAGTCTATTCATTAAGTTGTCTATTTGTAAGTTGTCTGTCTTTTTGAAATAGGCATTTATGGAAATGAATTTTCCTCTCAGGACTGCTTTAGCTGCATCCCATAGATTTTGATAAGTTGTGTCACCTTTGTCTTTTAATTCAAAGAATGTTTTGATTTCTGACTTAATTTCTTCCTTTACAAAATTGTTATTCAGAAGAAGGTTGTTTAGCTTCCATGACCTTGAGTAGGAATGAGAGTTCCTGTTAGGGTTCATTATTACTTTTATTCCATTGTGGTCTGAGAAGATGCAGGGTATGATTTCTATTTTTTTAATTATTTTAAGACTTGCTTTATGGCCTAGGATATGGTCAATCTTAGAGAATGTTCCGTGAGCCAATGAGAAGAATGTATATTCAGTGGATTTAGGGTAGAATGTCCTGTAGATGTCAGTCAGGCCCATTTGTTCTAGCCTTCTGTTTAAGTCTACTATGTCTTTGCTTATTTTCTGCTTGGAGGATCTGTCCTGTGCTGTCAGTGGGGTGTTAAAGTCTCCAACTATTAAAGTGTTGTTGTCTATCATTTGGTTTAGATCGAGTAGGATTTGCTTTATGAATCTGGGTGCACCTAGATTGGGTGTATATATATTAAGTATGGTTATGTCTTCTTGTTGAATTGTGCCTTTCACCAGTATGTAGTAACCGTCTTTGTCTTTTATTACTTTTGTTGGTTTAAAGACTAAGTTAATGGAAATTAAAACTGCCACACCAGCTTTCTTTTGGCTACCATTTGCTTGAAATATCAAGTTCCATCCTTTTATTTTCAGTCTAAATGCATCTCTGCCGGTTAAGTGTGTTTCCTGAAGGCAGCAGATACTTGGTTTGTGTTTTTTTATCCATTGGCCCAGTCTATGTCTCTTGAGTGGGGAATTCAGGCCATTGACATTTAGTGAGAGAACTGATAATTGGGACAGATTTCTGTTTATCTTATTGGGTAGAACTTCTTTTCTATGTTTTCTCTCTTGAGCCATTGTGGTGGCTAGAATTTGATCTTTAGTTCTTGGGTGGCTTTACATTCGTGGGCCTTTGTTGTGATGATCCGTGTGTAACTCTCTTTTGAGTACTTCTTGGAGGGGTGGTCTTGTCTTGGTGAATTCCCTCAGTCCTTGTTTATCTGAGAATGTCTTAATTTCTCCTTCATATAGAAAGCTTAGCTTAGCTGGGTACAAGATTCTAGGCTGGGCATTATTCTGTTTCAGAAGAGTGAGAATGGGGCCCCAACTTCTTCTTGCTTGTAAAGTTTCATTTGAGAAATCTGGCGTAATTCTAATGGGTCTCCCTTTGTATGTTACTTGTTTCTTTCTCCTTACAGCTCGAAGAAGGGTCTCTTTAGTGGATATTTTGGTCAGTCTGACGACTACGTGGCGTGGTGTTTTCCTATTTGCTATGAATCTACCAGGGGTTCTTTGAGCTTCTTGAACCTGTATATCTAAAGTTTTAGCAAGGCCTGGGAAATTTTCTTCTATTATGTCTTCAAATAGTTTATCCAGCCCTTGCTTATTATCTTCTTCACCTTCAGGGATGCCTATAACTCTCACATTAGGTTTCTTCACATAATCCCACATTTCTTGAAGACTCTGATCTTTTTTCTTATTTCTTTGCTCTATCTCTGTGACTGTCTTATTTAATTGGAAAGAGTTATCTTCGATTTCTGAGATTCTGTCTTCTATTTGATCTACCCTGTTCTTGAGACTTTCCACTGTGTTTTGTAGCTCCCTGAATAAATCCCTCATTTCTAGGAGTTCAGTTTGGTTTTTTTTCAATACGTCTATTTCTTTAGTGAATTTTTCTTCCAAATCCTGGAATTTTTTTGCGGTTTCTTTGCGGTGGATATCAATTTTTTCTTGTATATCATTCAGCTTATTTATAACCCAAGACTGAAATTCTTCTGGTAACATGTTGGTATTCTGAAACTGGCTTGTGCCAATTGGAGGAGAGTTGGTATTTCTCTTTGGGGGCGAGGTTTCCGTTTGGTTTTTTGTGTTCCCCATATTTTTCCGCTGAGCCCTTCCCATCTGGCTCTATCGTTAGATCTTTTCTCACAGCTTTAGTCTAGTTAACAGCACGTCTTGTACTCTGTTCTTAGGCTGTGGAACAGTCTAGGAATGTTGCTTCCTTTATCTATAGGGGGAGACTGTTGTGTGCTGTTTAGAGTTTCTTTTTTCTATCTCAGTTGGGGGACTGCTTCTGATGGGTCCACCCCCAGAGGGTTGGCTTGACCTAAGACCAGTTTGGCAAGTTAAATCACTGTGTTGTGGACTTTCAGTTAGTAGGCAGGATTCACACTATTTGCAAGCAGAAAGCCTCTTCTCCCTCTCTTTTTCTTTCCCTTCCTTCTTCTTTTTCTTTTTTTTCCTCTCCCTCTTTCCTCTTTCTTCCCTTCCTCTCTCTTCCTCTTTCTTCTTCTTCCCCCCCTGACTTTTGGTTCTTCCTCTGGATGTGTGGTTTCTGTCTCTTTCTGCAGGAAAGACACTGGCTAGGCAGAGGAGGCAGTGCCCTCACTCCCTCAGTGCCCCAGCTGCTGCAGCTCCCACGGGCAAGGGTCTACACTGTCCCAGTGTTCCCAAGGTCCAGGCTCCACACTCTTGCGTCTGGGGAAGCACTCAGTGTTCACACCTGGGAAGGGGACCTGGAGAGGGTCTATGGATCAGGGGATGGAGCCTCCTGGGGAGCCGCCTGGCACCCTATGGCTCTGCAGCAGTTAGACCTTGGCCCTCACAATTGCTGCTGCCCACCCGCAGTTCACTGGTACTGGGGGGGCAATATTCAGGGACCAATAGGAATCAGACCTGGGGGTCTGGAGCCCTCAGGAGTATACAGTAGCTCTTGGGCTGGAGGGCCACCGGAAAAGAAAAAAGAAAAAAAAAGAAAAAGAAAAAGAAAAAAAAAAAAGAGAGAGAAACAATATGAATAACAAGGAGAATAAAGAGAAAACAAGAAAGAAAAGAGAAAGAAAGAAAGAAAGAGAGAAATAAAATAAAAATAAAAAAAGAAAAAAGAAAAAAAAAAAAAAAAGAAAAGAAAGAAAAAATCTCGCTTTAATATTTCACGCTCGCGGCCCCTCGCTTCGGCGCAGGCCCGCGTCTGTCCCTTTAAGAGATAGGGCTCCAGAGACCCGTCAGAGGCTTAGCTGTGGGAACCAAGATGGCGACCGCGCATGCGCCGGTTGCAGGCACCCGGGGAGAGCGTTCAGAGCTCGGCAGGCGCCAGGGCCCACAGCAGCTCCCCAGCCGGAGAGCTGCCGTAGGGGCAAAAAAAAAAGCAAAAAAGTTCTGCTTTAATATTTCACGCTCACGGCCCCTGGCCTCGGCGCAGGCCCGCGTCTGTCCCTTTAAGAGATAGGGCGCCGGAGAGCCGCCAGATGCTTAGCTGTGGGAACCAAGATGGCGACCGCGCATGCGCCGGTTGCAGGCGCCCGGAGAGAGCGTTCAGAGCTCGGCAGGCGCCAGGGCCCACAGTAGCTCCCCAGCCGGAGAGCTGCCGTGGGGGCAGAAAAAAGCAAAAAAAGTCCCGCTTTAATATTTCACGCTCGCGGCCCCTCGCTTCGGCTCAGGCCCGCGTCTGTCCCTTTAAGAGATAGGGCACCAGAGACCCGTCAGAGGCTTAGCTGTGGGAACCAAGATGGCGACCGCGCATCCGCCGGTTGCAGGCACCCGGGGAGAGCGTTCAGAGCTCGGCAGGCGCCAGGGCCCACAGCAGCTCCCCAGCCGGAGAGCTGCCGTAGGGGCAAAAAAAAAAAAAGCAAAAAAGTCCCGCTTTAATATTTCACGCTCGCGGCCCCTGGCCTCGGCGCAGGCCCGCGTCTGTCCCTTTAAGAGATAGGGCGCCGGAGAGCTGCCAGAGTCCAAGCTCTCGCCCGCCTATGTCACCTGTCCTCGGAGCTCCAGGTCTCCCGCGGTGATTCTGCACCGATTTCAGTCAGATCCTTGACCGAGTGGATGTGGGGGTCAGTGGGGAGATCAAGCCACTTTGCTGTGGGGCTGAACCCGCCCCACTGTCCGGTGAGGCAGGTACGGCCGTCCCGCACTCCGCTGTCTGTTTTCCGTCCCGCACTCTCCAAATTATCTCGGTCTGATTTCCCACTCGCCTCTGTTTTTTCCTGTTCCCTGTGTCCGACGGTGATTCTCCGTGGGTTCACCTCACCCTTCCTGTGGAGGAGCAATCCTCCAGTGTTGTGGCAGGTGGAGATCCACGCCTTCCTCTCCGGGAGCACAAATCCAGGAGGTCACCTCCACTCCGCCATCTTCCATCCTCTTCCGAACTTACGCATTTAAACAGCCTGTTTCTTCACATCTACCATCAGTATCACATTACAAATGAAGTCATAAAGCTACCAATTAAAGTAACTTTCTAAATAATGAATTGGAAATAAGGGCTGAGCTGTGATTTGACCCCAATCTGTCTGACACCAAAACCTATATTCTTGACCAATATCAAATAGTGAACTGACAGATTGCTATCTGTCTAAAGGTATGACATATAGCTGAAACTACATTCAGAGTTTCAGTCATAGTTTAATATGTAGCATATTTTTACTCAAAGATACATGAAAATCAATGGAGTCAATATTCAACACTATTTAGAAAAAGAACTCTCAATATGAGGAAAAATAGAAGTCTACAAATAAAACAGTAAAATTAGTTAAAATATAGAATAACCACATATTAATAAATATAACAGTTATGTATTTGAAAAGATAAAAATAACGAATCAGTTTTTGTAGGCTGATCAAGGAAAAAAGAGAGATAATGAATACATAATATTAAAGATAATAAAGGAGGTAAAAAGAGGACTTCCAAAAATCCTTAGGATACAATGCTCCTTTAATAAATTGGCAAGGGTTATTGAAATGAAGATTTGACAGAAAATTATAAAAATTTTAAATGAGAGCTGTAGAAATAACTACAATAGTCTCCCATCATCCTCGGGGATATATTCAAGTACCCCAGTGAATATCTGCAACCACAGGTAGCACTGAACCCTAAAACATTCACAAATATGTTTTTCCCTCTTCACAATTTCAAGGACAAAAATTTGGTCTTACAATAGACCTTAGCAACCTCAGCATATAATATTTTTTCTTTTCTTGTTAAGTCAAGAACTTTCACTTTTTCACTTAAAAGAAGCACTTTCTGGTTTCTCTTTGGCATATCTGAATTGCCAGCATCACTACTCTTGTATTTGGGGTCATTATTAAGTAAAATAAGTATTACTTGAACACAAGGGCTGCAATAATAGGACAGTAGATCTGACAACCAAGAGAGCCACTAAGTGACTAACAGCAGGGAGCGTCTACAGTGAGGACTCACTGGACAAGGGGATGATTCACCTCCTGGGCAGGACGGAGCGGGATGCACAAGATTTCTTCATGCTACTCACAATGGTGTATAATTTAAAACTTATGAATGGTTTATTTCAGTAATTTTTCATTTATTATTTTCAGACTGCAGTTGACTGCAGGGAACTGAAACCACCAAATGTGAGACTGCAGATAATACTAATGGGTCTTGAGAAAAATAAAACTCTAATGTTAGGATTTCAGAAAAATAAAATGTGTCATCTGGGTGGGGAATAATTTGGCGATAGTCAGACCTTCTTGTTACATTTATTTTTATATCACACTACTGAGGAAAAGACTTAATGTGTTTATCCTAAAATATTATCTGTGGAACCTGATGATAATTAATTTTTAGTTGGAGAAGGATAGAACATTAAAACTGTCACAGACTGAACATCAAAGGATCTGCATTCTCATCTCCATGACCTTCAACAGTTCTTCTCACCTGGCTCATCCTCTGTGAAATAAAGAGGTGGGACGCCATGATATCCAAGATTCCTTCCGGTTATGCAGTTACGTGGAGCTTCAGCTCTCTCTTCTCTAAGATGAAAATTTAAACTTTATTGTGAAAACGGTGTGTTCCTTTGAGGTGTGATTTCACTTTCACTTTATTATTATCCTTTGTATGGAGAGGAGGTTTATTTTGAACAGTAAATGCTTCCTTTATATTATATGAAATTCCATTTTTAAAACCATGGAGGAACTTAGGAGAAAAAAAATCACTGTAATATTTTAAAACAAATATTTAAATGTTCAGATTCCCCCTGTCTCTCAAAATTACTGTTTTGGGCTGCTACAAAGGTATATTTGATAGATTGTCAGAAAAATTGTACAGTACTGGTGTTACTCAGAGTCGCACTCCTTTGTGCATAGTGTCATGTGAGAAGCAATGGCCACTGAAGCATGGTAAGGAGGCAAATTGCCATCATCTTTGTTCATCCAGAGCTTTAAATTTGAGCTACCTTTTTCAGTGCAGGAATTCCTGGAAATGCATCAATTCTAGCAGATCTCATAGAATCATAACTCTGAAAAGTAGCTGAGTAGTTATTTTCCTTATTTTGTCAGGGATGTAACTAAGGGCAGGAAGATTAAGAGATGCATTTGGGGTCACCTTGTTAGAGCCAGGACTTGACATCAAGGCTTGGGACTTGCCGACCCCTGACCTCACCCAGCTTTATGCTTGGTCAGTGCTCAGAAGCCTGGAGGACATATTAAATCACTTTTATTTTCTCTATTAAACACTTATTTTTTTTTAAAGAATTATAGTAGAAGACAAATTAATACATGTAGAAGAAATGATGAAGTTAGAATAATCAACATTTTGCAATTATTATGGTAATAATTTAGGCAAGAATGACCAGTCAATGCTAAAATTAATGGGTAAATATTTAATGAATAACAGAATATTCAGATAATATCAAAATATGTACCCAGAAGTTATCTATTAATACTAAAGGGGAAAATAGTAACTTCATAGTGGAGAAATCTGGCAGATACCTCCTTAACCAGATGATAAGTTAACACCATGAGTAATGTCACCTTTATGATGTTCCTGACAGAACGTGCATAGCCTGAATCTAGTCATGATTACACAAACTCAAAGTCAGTGACATTCTGAAAAACTGACCTATAAATTTTAAACATACTAGTGTCTTGAGTGACAAAAAGAGACTAGAACTGTTTCATATTAACAGAGACTATAGAGAAATGACAATGCAGCTTTCAGATTTTGGATTTTATCTTGTATAAAAAAATACTATAAAATATAATATCAGAAAAACCAGTGAATTTTGAAGATGAACTGTCTATTCATAACAGCATTGTACTGACAGTAATTTTTTATTTTGTAATTGTAGTTATATAAGAAAGTATATTGCTCTTAGGAAATGACGTGAGAGGGAATAGGGAAAGAGAGTGCTAGAGAGCAAGTGCACACATGCACACATGCAATGTGTCAAAATATTAATAATTTACTAATTATAGTAAATAGGAGCTATTCTGTCCTCTTCTTGCAAATTTACTATTAAGCTTAAAGTCATCTCAAAATAAACAAATATTAACCAAAACTCTCACATTAAAATATCAATCAATATGCTCTTTCCTGTAACAAATGAAATCATCCAAAAACATATAAAGAGAACGTTTCCAAATTCTCCTTTACCGCTCCCATCATTCTTCTCCTGAGATAGTAAGTGTAAGCAGAAAAGTTGCAGCATTCCACACTTTGCTATGTGCTCATCCAAATATATACGTAGATGTTCACATGAATACATACATATAATGTTTTGTTCTTTTGTTTTCACAAACAACTGTTTGCACATCACTCTGTAACTTGGATCAGTACATCAAAAATGTCTGTTCAGTTTAATACCTACAGAAATAGCTTATTTGCTTCACTAGTTGTGTAATATCCAATAGTATGGAGTGGTCCACTCTTTTTTTTTTTTTGAGACAGATTCTCACTCTGTTGCCCAGGCTAGCGTGAGTGCCGTGGCGTCAGCCTAGCTCACAGCAACCTCAAACTCCTGGGCTCAAGCAATCCTCCTGCCTCAGCCTCCTGAGTAGCTGGGACTACAAGCATGCACCACCATGCCCGGCTAATATTTTCTATATATTTTAGTTGTTTTGGCTAATTTCTTTCTATTCTTAGTAGAGACGGGGTCTTGTTCTTGCTCAGGCTGGTCTCGAACTCCTGACCTTGAGCGATCCACCCACCTCGGCCTCCCAGAGTGCTAGGATTACAGGCATGAGCCACTGCGCCCGGCCAGAGTTGTCCACTATTTATCCAACCATTTCTCTAGCTGTTTGAAATTTAGGTTGCTAATCTTTCCATACTACAACACTGCTGCAATAAACATCATTGTGTGTGTGTACATGTATACGTATAAATCCATGTGTGTGTGTCTCTCTCTATATATATAGACCCGATACTGCTTTAATTCAAATAACAAATTTTCAAACATTAGATCAAGTAAAAAATGTATATTTCTATAAATATTGCCATATTACTTTCCAAAGTAGTTTCACAATTTCCATTTACAATATATTAAAGTTTGGATTTCTCACACCCTAAAAAAAAATTGAAGCTTCACATATACCACATTATAAAAATGGGTATCATTTCTGCTTTTTTGTGATTGTTATCCTGATTTCATATCTTTCTAAATACAGTTTTTGTAAAAAAAAAAAACACAGAATACATGCCTAATACAGACAGAAAAACAGCAGAAAAAATGATAAAGTGACAATTGATACTGGCACTGCAACAATCATAGGATATGTATCTTCAATGCTTATTAATATGATAGTGTATTTCCTTTAAAGGATGCATATGTTCTACTATTGCAAGTCTACAAGCTGCACTAAAGAAATACATTTGGGATGAAGCAGTACTCTCATCTTTCTCTGCTTTATCTTTGTCTTTTATTCTCCATAACTGGTCTTCCTGTTCTCAAACCAAGTCATCCCAGTCACATTAGGAAACGTAGGCACTCGCGCTTTGTGGATTCTTCCTGGCACATTGGGACTAGCCTGGCCCTGTCCATCCTGACCCCTCTGATGACCATGGTGGACCATGAGGGTTTTACTGGGCTCAGCCTTAGCTAAACTTGACTCATTAGGGCTTGAGGCACTGAGCCTCAGGCTTCAGTCTCCAGAATAATAAGCAGAGAAGTGTTTGTCGCTGTTTATGTTTTTTAATCGCATAGATAGAACTTACTCCATAAACTATTGAAACAAAAGCTTTAGGTCTAGAACTGAGTCATATGACTTTTGAAAATATTTTGCTACGAGGTTGATAGCTGGTTTGATATTTGTGTGACCTATGCTCATTACTTATAAATGATTTGTGCTATCTTTTGCCTTGCACTTAACAGCTACTATATAATTCTTTCATTTGTTCATGACCACATTTTTATGGGTCATCTATTAAAGACAAAAGGAGGCCTTTGTCTTCTCAGGTTAAGTTTTATACAGTAATGCTTCTCAGGTTCCTTGTGGTGGAAGTTTTTGTTTTTGTTCTTAATTTTTAAGTTTCCAATTCATCACAGACTAACATCCACTGTTCACACTACAGGTGATTCAGAACTTAAGTTCAACCACACCTGAGCTGGTTTCTAACAAGAGGATTCACCTGCGTGTTGCTGCAATGTGTTTTTCAAGGCCGAATCTCAATTTCTGTCCTTTTCTGCTTGTTGATTCTTTGCATTTTGAGGGCCACTACTGGGGCCACCTACCACACTGGGATTCAAAGACTGAGAACAATGATTATACTGAAATATATATTTCAGTATATATATTACACTCACATACACACAAACACACACACACACACACACATATATATATATATATATCTTAAACCCCTCTCTTTGCTTGCCTCACAATATTTGGCTGCTACTACCCTCCCCCTTGTCATTACCATCCACCCATTTTCCTATCTTTATTATATCTCCCCTCACAAAATATGGAACTAAACAGTTATATTGAAAGTAATAAATGGTAAGATAATATAGAAAATCTGAATAGAAAACAGCAATAGGAACTACCTAGCTCATAAAACCATATTCTCCTACTTACCAATCCCCCTCTACTGATTACACAAAATATATATGATGTTTAGTGTTCTCTGGTTAGACATATGAGTGAAACACCATTCACAAGCTGAAAATATTCAACAATGCAAGCACACAATTGATTTGTTAGGACAATAGAGGGCAGGGATAATCAAAAGGGATTCATATGTGCCAGCTTTTATATCTAGCTTTTAGAGTTACTTTTTCTTTCCTTTTAATTGAAGCTGATTCTCTGGGTAAGACATCTGTATGACAAAGGCATTCAAGGGGAAACTAGGGAAGGTAGAATGTAGATGCATTATAGGACATTAGCTTTTCTCCATTATGGTTGTAAAATGTACCTATACAAAAATACATAGCTTAAACTGTGATATTTTTGTTATAAGTACTATTTTTTCCTCCTTTATTTTAAAATCTCATATAAATCTTTGCATATTTCCTAGTTTATTGAGGAATTCTTGCACATGCTCACTATTTGTGTTAGACAATAAATATTTACTAAATTTTGTAGTAGACACCCATGATTTCCTATGCAAAAATTCTCTTCAATCTTTTATTACCAAAACCCTAATTGTGTTGAGATATTTTCCCCTCAGAGAAGTGTAAATTAATCATGGAATCCTTTGTTAATGCTTATTTTAAGAGTGAATGTATGATCTAGTTATGGCCTATTGAATATGAGAAAAATTAAAAAAAAGTTATTTTAAGGGGTTTCTAAGAAGGATTTATTAACTTTTAAAGGAGGGACAACTGGGAAGAAACAGATCATTTTTCCAATTAACATTGTTATGTCTGCAAATGGTGCCCATAAATATAATAGCTGTTTATACCCATGAAGAAATCTAACATACTAAGCATGGCACAACAAAAAGGTGGCAAAAAGCTAGGTTCTTTTTTTTTTTTTTTTTGAGACAGAGTCTTGCTTTGTGCCCGGACTAGAGTGAGTGCCGTGGCATCCGCCTAGCTCACAGCAACCTCAAACTCCTGGGCTTAAGCGATCCTACTGCCTCAGCCTCCCCAGTAGCTGGGACTACAGGCATGCACCACCATGCCTGGCTAATTTTTTCTATATATGTTTTAGTTGGCCAGATAATTTCTTTCTATTTTTAGTAGAGATAAGGTCTCGCTTTTGCTCAGGCTGGTCTCAAACTCCTGACCTCGAGGGATCCACCTGCCTCGGCCTCCCAGAGTGCTAAGATTACAGGCGTGAGCTGCCGCGCCCGGCCAAAAAAGCTAGGTTCTTGATGACTTCATTTTGCCAATAATTAACCAACTCTAGAAGTGCTTTATCCCTAGACTTTAGATAAGTGAATTACCTTTTCATATTGATTTGTCATTTTTAGGTTGCAACTAAAATCTTCTATACTCATTACTATGCTAAGCGTCCATGAAAAATATTTGAACTAGATATCATCTGGCACTTCTGAAATTTGCATTCTGGTGCTGTTTCTCAGTATCTTCAGTGTCAGGTATAATTCATTCTTGTTGATGTTAATTCTGAATTATATATTAGGATCTAGCAATGATTAATAGTAAAATTGGTTATATGAAAAGCATTTAAATCATCAAGCTATAAGTTTAGTCATAGCCACTCTTCCATAAGTATGCTGTTTGGTCAGAAGTTTTATGGCTTATGTGATATATATTTCTTTATAGTTTCATCAAAAAATGTTTTGACCAGAGGGAGAAACCCAGGAATAGGTTTTAGTTCTTATTTCTGATGAATGTTTGCTATGTAATATGATAATAATTTCCATCTATATATAACTCTTTTAGGACCTTAATGGAGTCTGGAAACAGTTATCAGGTAAGCAAATCCTAAACTACAACTGAAAGTCCTTTGGAAATACCCAGTGCTATGAAAGTTAAGCTGAATTTTGAAAGAGGTTTACTTATATTCTATAATATGAGGGCATACATTAAAATAAATAAAATGGGCCAAGTGTGCAATCAACATTAATCAAAAATAACAGGCTATAAAAGGCATTTCATGTATTAAGAAACAATTTGGGGTTTTTAAATCTCCAAACACATGCTTGGAAAGATAAGTGACAAAAAAGTTTAGTGGTTTTAATATTGTTTCTTTTATTTGGACATACATAGAGGATAGGTGTCCAATCCTGAGTGATACCTAACAGTTAATTTGTAGTGTTGGGAGTATGTGACTACAACTATTTCAGAAGATCACCAATTAGGAATTTTGCCAGTAATTACAAAGAATAAAGTGTCAGAGTAGGTGAGAAACTTGACACTGTAAATTTTTTTCTTAAAGAGAGCATACTTTTTAGAAAAATCTGAAACATTAAAATCTATTAAACATATGTGGTGTGAAATTCATTTTAATGAGATTCCTCCTAGTTAATTAGAATCACGGAATATTGCTAGGTGATATAGTTTTGCTGGTCTCAAAACTCTTAGAAAAATCTGATATTTCTGAGATAAGCTCCCTAAGCATAATTACATTACAATGTTTAATTAACAGAAATATGCTTTCACACACATACAGTTTCAAACTGAAAGAGAGGATTTGGAATGCACAATCATTGTGTGTGTTTGGTAAATAGAGGCATAAACCAATGTTTGGAGGTCTGTGAGCGTTAGCTTGTCCCCCATAAGCTTCTTTATAGATTATAACCAAAGCAACTGTCCAACCAAACTCTACTAAACATACAGACACTTAATAAAGCAGGCAAAAACAGGTGTACAGTCCCTTGTGTAAGCTCGATGACCTTCAGTCTCAATCTTTTTGGATCTCCAAAATACCCTGCATGTCAAATTGACCCGAGACAAATACAACAGTTTTCTAGTAATAGGACTGGGCTGATCATTCATCACACTGAGGCAACTAAGTGATTCTCCAAATGAGTGGCTCAGCATAGGGTTGGTTGTCAAGCTAAGTAGTCAATACTGAAGAGACTATAGGATTCACGTTCTCTTCATGCAAAATCAGTGGGTATCTATAAACTCTTTAAGCTAATCACAATATCTTCAATACCACTAAATTGTCCCAGTGGAAGCCAAATTCTAACAGTTTTAAGCTATTGAATAAATCATTTCCTTCTCCAATTAAAACTTTTTTCTTATCTTCACTATGTTAATTAGAAAATCTTCTGGTATTGATATAGGTATATAACAAAGGTGTCTGAAACATGGTTTGCAACTTGCTAGGGGCCATGACTCACAACTTTCTTTTAAAAAGAAATTAGCATTCCTGATAAAGTATGCAAGTAATTTCTTGAAGAATTTTATTGGGAATAATATTTGTTCTGAGAATGATGGAGAAAATGTTTATATTCGCCATTGGCTGTCTGTTAATATAGTCTAGTGACTGTAACTAGCTTTTGTTTGTTTGTTTGTTTGCTTGTTTCTTTTTCTGTCTATTGTTGATGACTTTTCCTACAGAAATGTCCTAACAAGAAGAAGTCTTTAGGTAGTCTACTAGAGGCCTTTTCCCTTTCCAAGTAATATTTTAATATTACTTAAAATTTATTTATTCATTACTTATTTATGAGCAAACTTATGCATACTCATAAATAAATTGTGTCAGAGGTTTTCTTTGCCTCTTACAATAGCTGCCCTTAGAATATGATCTTTCTAGTAAAATACCAGCCTTGGAGTATATAAGTTACTGATTAGAGCAACTGATTATCCCAAGCATGCTTTTTAACCTAGCTAATAAGCATAGAGTATTATAACATCTATGTTAGAACATTTAAATTTAAATTATATAGACTTGTTTATAGGAAGATGGAGCAGACATACTTTCTGCCATGCTTCCAGATAAGTATAACTAGAAAGCCTGGACATTATATATAAAACCAACATATAAAAACTCTAAAAGATGGTGAGGAATTAAAAAAAAAAAAAAAAAGACTTGCTAGACATCCCAGAACCCAAGGCACAAGTGAGATGTGCTTGCTGGATTTTCCTTTTGCTTCACATGGCCCTGATTTGATGCTAGAGAATCCAATAACCTGAAACCACCAATAAAGTGGGGAGAAAAGCCCCCAGTTTCTCCAGACAAAGGACTAGATAGGTAGAAGCAACTAATAGGTTTAAGCTAGTCAAAAACCACAGGAGGAAAAATAAAACCGCAATGGTGGTCCTACTCCTACCCCAACAGCAAAGGCTGATTGAAAAACCTAAATTTTCACCCTCACAAGACTGTAACAAGCCACATCAAATCCGCATCATGGTATGTCAGTAAAGGCTGAGTGGGGAGCATGGACCTTCATCCCCACAGAACAGTAATGAGACCCCTCCCTGTGGTATCAGTGGAGAATACACAGGGAACCTGGATCTCCACCCACTCCTGCTGGACAGTAACATGGGTGTCTCTCTCCCTTTCTGCTACAGTGATGTAAGAGGAGGCCTCACTGTGAGGCCAGACTTTCTTCCCAGTGCAACAGTGATGAGGTCATCTCCTACTCCCCTGTGGTATTAGTGAAGGCAACATGGAAGTGTTAACAAGGTACTACTCCTACCCTCTCAGCCAGGGTGGTTATCAGTGCAGAACTAGTAGGAGCCAGAACTACATGCAGCCAGCAGCAAGGGGGAACTGCAGACATTGGTGATAACAGGGATTGAGTGGAGAACCTGGACTTCTACCTGTTTGGCAATAAGGAAGTAGTGCACACTCTTCCTCTGTCAGATAGTGACAGAGAAAGCCAATTTAAACAAAAAGTTTACATGTGATCCAGAGTCTCATGCTCAAAATGTCCAGGTTTCAATGGAAAATTATTTGTCACAGCAAGAAGCAAGAAAGTCCTAAGATGGAGTGTAAAAAGATAATCAAAACACGTCAACACTGAGATGACAGAGATGTTAGATTTTAAAGTAGCCATCATAAAAATAACACTCAAAGACACTATTGATACATCTAAAACTAAGTTCAGGTAATATACAGGAAGATAATCAAACAACCAAAACAGAAAAGCAATAGACAGAACAAAGAAACATCAAAATAGAATGGTAGTCTGAACACTAAATATATCAACATTTACATTAAATGATAATAGTTTAAATGAATCAATTAAAAGAGATGTGGACTATAAACTAAAAAATAAGATCCAACCCAACTTTATGTTGCTTAAAAGAATCTCATTTAAAATATAAAGATGTAGACAGGTTGGAAATTAATGGATAGAAAAGATATGTCATGCAGAAGAATCCTTATTCAATAAATGATGCCGGGAAAATTGGATAGCCACATGTAGAAGACTGAAACAGGATCCATATGTTTCATCTCTCACAAAAATCAACTCACACTGGATAACAGACTTAAACTTACATTGTTAAACTATAAGAATTTGAGAATAAAATGTTGGAAAAACTCTTATAGACATTGGCTTAGGCAAACAATTTATGAAGAAGACCCCAAAGGCAATCACAGCAACAACAAAAATAAACAAATGGGACCTGATCAAATTAAAAAGCTTCTTCACAGCCAAGGAAACTATCATGAGAGCAAACAGACAACCTACAGAATGGGAGAAAATGTTTGCATGTTACACATCTAATAAAGGGCTGATAACTAGAATCTCTGTAGAACTCAGGAAAATCAGCAAGAGAAAATCAAACAACCCTATCAAAAAGTGGGCAAAGGATGTGAACAGAAACTTTTCAAAAGAAGATAGACTAATGGCCAACAGACATATGAAAAAATGCTCAACATTTCTAATCATCAGGGAAATGCAAACCAAAACCACAATGAGATATCACTTAACTCCAATGAGAATGGCTTTTACCCAAAAGACCCAAAATAATAAATGTTGGCTTGGATGTGGAGAGATAGGAACACTCATACACTGCTGGTGGGACTGCAAACTAGCACAACCTCTGTGGAAAGTAATATGGGGATACCTCTGTAAACAGAAAAAAATACCAAACTCTGCAAAATAATTTTAAAGACATTTACTCTGAGCCAAATTTGAGGACCATGACCTGGAGCCATCCCCAAGAAACCTTGAGCAAGTGGACTTGGTATGGGTGGATTACAGTTTGGTTTTATACATTTCAGGGAGACAGGCGTTACAGGTAAAGTCATAAATCAATATGTGGGAGGCAAGGTGGGCCATCTTGAAGTGGGGCTTACAGTTATACGTGGGTTTGAAGATTCTTTGGCTTGTAATTGGTTGAAGACATGAAGCTTTGTCTAAAGCCTTGGAATGTTTCAACATATGGAGCTGATTATCAGAGATAAGCCACTGGACGTATATTTGTTGTGTAAATTGAGGACCTGCAGGTTTGTCTTACATATCCTTAGGCCTGTTAATGGGTTACAAAGGATGTCCCCAAGAAGGGAGGGGGGCATGATAAGGCATATCTGACCTCCTTCCTCCTGGCAGGCAATTTAGTTTTAGGATATTCCTTTGGCCATGAAGGGATCCATTCAGTCAGCTGGTAGAGGGTGAGCCTTAAGATTTTATTTTAGTTCACACCTCAAAGAGCTAAAAGTAGGACTACCATTTGATCCAGCAATCCCATTACTGGTCATCTACCCAAAGGAAAAAAAGACATTCTATAAAAAAGAAATCTGCACTAGAATGTTTATAGCAGCACAATTCACAATTGCAAAGATGTGGAAACAACCCAAGTGCCCATCAGTGTATGAGTGGATTAATAAAATGTGGTATATGCATACCATGAAGTTCTACTAAGTCACAAAAAACAATGGTTACCTAGCACCTCTTGTATTATCCTGGATAGAGCTGAAACCCATTCTACTAAGTGAAGTATCACAAGAATGGGAAAACAAGCACCACATGTACTCACCATCAAATTGGTATTAACTGATCAACACTTAAGTGCACATATAGTAATAGCATTCATGGGGTGTTGGGCAGATGGGGCAGGAAGAGGGGATGCATATATACACACATAATGGGTGCAGTGTACACCATCTGGGGGATGGACATGCTTGAAGCTCTGGCTTGGGTGGGGCAAACACAATATATGTAACCTAAACATTTGTACCTGATAATATGCTGAAATAAAAAAAAATTATAAAAATATCAAGAGCAGCTAAGAATGCCTATATTAATACCAGATAAAGAAGACTGCAGAACAAAGAAAATTATCAGAGTGAGGGCCATTTTACTATAATACAGAAATCAATCTATTAATAACAATAGCACAATCTTAAATGTGTATGCAAAAACAACAGAGTTGCAAAATATCTGAAGCAAAAAGTGCTGGAACTTGAAAGTAATTAGACAAATCCACAATGGTTGGTGGAGACTTCAACACACCTCTCTCAACAACTGATTAACTAACTAGATAGAAAGCCAGCCAGGATGTACAAGAAGTAAATAATACCATCAACTGAGAGGATCTAATGAACATCTGTAAAATATTCACTACAAATGGCAGACAGTGCATCAATTTCCAGAGCCCACAAGATATGTACCAACATCGACTATATCCTGGGCCATAAAAAAAAAAAAAAACCTCAACAAATTTAAGGAGTGCATTATCTGACTAAGAAGAAATCAAACTAAAAGTCAATAACCAAAAGATAGCAGGGAAATTGCTAAACACTTGCAAACTAAACACACTCCTAAATAATCCATACGGCAAAGAGGAAGACATAAAAGAAATAAAAATATACATTGAACTGAATAAACATGAAAATGAAACATAAAAATTTATGAGAAGTATTAGAATTAAAGCAGTGCTAAGAGAGATATTTATAACACTAACTGTATACATTAGATAAGAGGAAAATCTCAAATCAATAATTTAAGCAGCTACCTTAAGAATCTAGAAAAATATGTGAAAAATAAACCCAAATCAAGCAGAAGGAAAGGAATATCAAAGATAAGAACAGAAATGAATAAACTTGAAAAACACAAAAATAATAGATAAAATAAATGAATTAGAGCTGTTTTTTGAAAGTTCAATAAAATTGGCTCAGAAATAGATTCATACAAATACATCTGATTTTTTACAAACATGCAAAAAAATAAATGTAGGAAAGATAGACTTTACAACAAATGAAAAAAAATAAAGAAGCATAACACTTTTAGAAAAAAAAATAGCAGAAAATCTTCAGGAATTAGGGCTAGGTAATACTTCTTAGACTTAATAACCACAAGCGTGATACTTAAAAGGAAAACTTTTTCAATTGGACTTCATTAAATTAAAAATTTTTCTCTGCCCAAGAAACTATTAAGAAGATGAAAAGACAAGGTACATATTATAATTTTCACATATCTGACAAAGTGCTAGTGCCTCGAATATATTAAAAACTCAAAGTCTCAATAGTAAAGAAACAAACAATCCAAATAGAAAATGATCAAAGGACATGAAAACATTTAGTGAAAAGGATATTTATATGACAAATAAGCACATGAAAAGGTGTTCAACATCATTAGCTATCAGAGAAATGCAAATTAAAATCACAATGACATAGCATTACATACCTATTAGAATGGCTAAAGTAAAACCTGGTAACAACACCAAACATTGTTGAGGATGTAGGAAATTAGATCACACATGCATTGCTGGGAGGAATGCAAAATGATAGAGCCACTCTGGAAAACATTTGGCAGTTTCTTAACAAGATAAACATTCAACTGTGATATTCACTACCAATGCATTCCTAGACATTAATCTGAGAGAAATGAAAACTTATATTCACACAAAAACCTGTCCGTGAATGTTTATAGCAGCTTTATTTGTAATAGCCAAATAATAGAAACATCCCAGATGTCCTTGAATAGGTGAATTGTTAAACAAACTGTGGTACATCCACACCAAGGAATACTATTTAGCAGTAAAAGAATTAACTACTGATGCATGCAACAACCTGGATGAATCTCCAGAGAATTGTGCTGATTGAAGAAAAACAAAAAATCCAATCCCAAAAGACTGCATACTGTAATATAATTCCATTTACACAGCATTTTTAAAATGACAAAATTACAGAAATAAAGAATGATTAGGTTTGGCTATAAAAGGGCAACATGAGGGACCCCTGTGGTGGCAAAAAAGTTCTGCATATTGTTATGAGCTTGCACTATAGTTTTGCAAGATGTTGCCATTGAGAGGAACTAAGCAAAGAATACATAGGATGTTACTGTATTGTTTTTGTACAACATGTGATTCTACAATGGTCTCAAAGCAAATAGTAGAATTAAAAACCTACATTTTAGGCTGCATAACACAAACCCAGTATTAAGTGTCTAAATTCTTATAGACCCAGATAAATTGCAACTGACTTTAGTTTAAAAACATATTTACTCCACTCATGAACAGTAATAGTTTTATCTTTTTCTTATAGATTTATTTAGAACATTGGCATATTTGAAACACTGAAATATACTTATTTTGATGTTCCCCCTTCTAGCTATTTCTGGTTAACCTCAGAAATGAACAGAGATTCCCCATTAGCACCTTCTCTTTGGGATGTAGTAGGACAAATCTCTTCACTCCGGGAAAACTGGTCTTAACTAGTCTTATTTATTCTCCACCCATAAATCACAAGATCATGTCTTAGAACGTAGCTAGGAGTATGAACACCAAAGCTAATCCATCCCAATGTTTTCAAACTACCTTAAGGAAAGGGACAAAGGTATCACTGTTTGCCTGCTCAGAATTCATTGTTCAAAGTTCAGTTTGTCACAGGTAACAATGCTAAATATCTGGATATTCAAGTAGAGACTACATAGTACCTGCAAATTTACTAAGTGACATTATTTCATTAACTGTTTAACTGTAAGCTAATAAAAGTGTCATGGAATTCATTAAAATGCATGCTCTATTTATTGCTATATATCAAACTAGTTTTTAGTCCAAAAAAAGTACTTAACAGGACAATTTACTATTTTCTTTTTTCTGGTTATAGAGGCTGACAGTCTCAGCCTGCTAGGGTTGTTTGTTGAATGAATAAATGACTTCAAGTCAATTCAATATATTCTCTATAAAATACTTCTTCTATTGCCTGTAGTGGCCAGCATTTGGTAAGTATTTGTCTAGTGAATAGATATAAGCACGTACCTGAGAATAAATGATTGTTAAAGTAGAACAATATTTCTATTGAGGACCACCTCTGTGGTAGTTGTAGTCTGTAAGTAACCTAGTGGCATAAATGTAGAAGTTGCCTATTCCTGTAAAGAAAAGTCTGTGAGATTTTCCTAACACCAAATATTTCTGTTTTATCATTAGATGGAATTGGCTCCATCATCCAAAGGAAAAGCATAAATTTCATTATACTATGTTTGTCTGTAACTATTAGTAAATGCTTATTTATTAGGTGTTACTTATTAAAGTCAATGTACAAACTTTGTTGGGAGTGAAAAAAACACTTAAGCCATTTAAAGAAAGATACCTGTCCTTATAAACCTCTGTCAGGTCTGGTCTCTTGGCAGACTGCTGTCCTGGTTCTTTGTCCCCCTTGCTTTGAAAATTCACAAGCAGGGCTGGTGTGATGCAGTGACCTCAGACAGAAGCAATTCCACACAAACAGCTTTTATTACAGAAAGGAAGGGAGCTATACAAAGCGAGAGTGCATTCCAGAGAGGAACCGGTCAGTCTCCATGAGTGGAGAAAGAAGTTGAGGACTCCCAGGTGGTCTTCTTTTATTGGCCTGGTCTGGGGGAGGACTCAGCTCAGGGGAGGTGTGGGATGTTACCAGGTGATTGATATACGTGATTGACAGGTGTTCTTATAACAAAGTTGCAGCTCCACAGGTGTGTGTGCCTCAAAACCTCAAGTTCCTGCTCTTTGCGGTTGTTAGCTGTGTTTTCCTACAGTTCCTCTCTCGGCTTCTCTGCTCCTAGGAACTGTCTTCCCGGCCTGTATCTTCCATCTGCAGATTTGGTCCCTGCCTAACACCTCTGTCCAACACATCCTTGCCGATTGAGATTAGAAAGAAAAAAAAAAAAAGCTACTCAAAGAAATGAGGTTACTCCTCTAAATTTAAGGTAATAGTTATGTTTTTAAAAAATAGTATAGAAATTTCCAGTTATTTTTATTTATTTTGCTGTAGAACTCTGGTTAATCTTTTCACCTCCAACATCAAATCTATTGAATAATTACAACAAAAATCACAAATTCTAGTGAAATTATATCAAATAAAAAGTAAAAAAATCAAATATCAATAGAAATATTGTTTGAGTTTCAAGTGCACAGGCAAAATTCTCCAATTACTTTCATCTTCACATGAAACACTTTGTTAATTTAAAATTAGAATTCAAACATGAAGGACATTTTTTTCTGCCAGGATTTTTTCAACCAAATTAGTATGTGAAGTTTAAATCTTTTGTCACCTTCTAATCTTTGAAATCTAATCAGGCGAATGTTTTTGTCCCAATATTATGTTATCACATCAAAGATATTGCCAGTTTTTCTACTATTCTATGTTAGGTCATTTTTATATTTAACGTAAGCAAAATGTTACTTGCATGAGGAATTTTTACTTTCTACTGTCCCTAAAGTACACTCAAAGTCTGTTTTGCTATATGAAATAAATTATGAGGTATCATTTTCTGAAATAATATTCAAGTACATTGACTGCAGATTAATTAATTAAGAAAATGTTTAATGTACACTATCTCTTCCCTGATTTCAGAATTCTCGTGAGAAGCCATTGGTTTCTTCAGCATACTATTTGGAAAGATTTATATTATAGTTAAGGAATGAAAATGAATGATTCAGCAAGAAACATTTTATTATTTGTAGATAGCAAGGCCATGGGAAATGATTTCAACATATAATACTTTAAGCCACTAATTTATAGAGATATATATCTTGGTAGATAACACAGTCTATGGAAATTTTCTATTTATACTTAAAAATTTGAAAATTGCTATTTATATTTCTGTATTTTTAATCTAAATTATCCTATAATATAAAATAAGCAAGCCAGCATAAAAGCAAATATCTATGGATTCATAAATGATTATAAGAAATGTAAAGAGATATTTCTGATAAATTAATAATGACATTTGAAATGTTAGTAAAGTTTATCTTCCCATTGATGGATACAATTTTTGGTGTTGTTGGACTGCTGATTTAAGGTCCTGTGTGGTTTTATGCTATCAAAGTTTTTATAACTTGTAACGACTATTCACACATATATTGAAGTCTGCACACCATGGGGAGTTTGTATCTCTGGAAACTGACTCTAATTTCAGTGATCTGCAGTTCATTGCTTTTTAAATTCGTTATAAAGACATCTTCATATGATTAATGGATTCAATTGCCAAAAGTATCTTATCTTTTATTTCTCTTTGTAAGGCTTCCATAATTTAATGTATTCCTATGGTGTTTTTAATAATTTTCCCCATGTGCTAATTTACAAACATTTCTTTTATCATATATATTCTCCTCATTGTTTATTGTTTATTTCTATGTCTTCTTCAACCTTCTCTTGAATACCTTCCAACATTGCCCATATTTTCTTCACAATAGGACAGAGTCCTTGTGTTGGCATCCATATTTTTCCTAAAATAATGTGCTCCACTTTGAGTCTGGAACTTCCTTCACATTATCAATGTGGAGAAGATACACCAAAGTGATTGTTAAGAACCACTGCTATGAGTGATATGAGACTACAGTGCAGTCAGGATGAATATGGACAGGCTTGCATCAGTTTCCTATTGCTGTCATAACAAATCTTGGTGTCTTAAACAATGAAAATTTAATATCTTAACAGTTCTTAAGATTAGAAGGCTGACAAAGTTCTCACTGGTCCAAAATCAGTATGTTGACTGGCTGTACTGCTTCCAGGAGGCTCCAGGTGGAAATCTCTTTCCTTTCCTTTTTTAGCCTCTAAAGACCATCCATATGCCTTGGCTTGTAGCCCCTTCCTCCATCTTTAAAACCAGCAATATAGTATCTGTCTCTGACCCTTCTTCTATAGTCACATCTCCCTCTTAGACTGATCTGGAAAGGGTTTTCTGCTTACAAGGACTCATGTAATTAAATTTGGCCCACCTGGATAATCCAGTATTGTTTGGTTTCTCAAGATCCAAACCCTTAATCACGTCTTCAAAGTCCCTTTGGCCATGTAAGGTAGTTTATTAACTCACAAGTTCTAGGGATTCAGAAATGGACATTTTGAGGGGCTGCTATTCTGTTTACCACAAGCATAGCACATTTTCACATAGTAAATTAGGAATGAAAGCTGTAAATTGGGATATGAATTTCATTGAAATTCCTCATATTTCATTGAAATCTTCTCCCTGTATTTCCGTCAAATCTCATTCAATGTCCTCTCTTCTATCCTGCCATCTTCAATGTCAACCACCTTAAATCTATCCCTGTCCCAAAGACTTGCCTCCACATATCATCCACAGCTTACTGTATTTCTTTATCCTTCACAAATTATTTTTTAAAAATAATTCCAGGTCTGTGGCCCTCCATCCTGCCTCATTTTGCTAGAGAAAACACAATGGTGCTTTCTAAACTATAAGATGATATATTTTCACTTCTCAAAATGCTCTGGAGATACAAAAAAATGTTACAGACACTTCATTTTAAACTTGGATCAGTGCAGAAACACATTTGCTACATTAGTGATTTAAACTTCTTCCCCTAAGTATTTCAGTGAAACCTCTTTTCAGCTTTGTTGTCTAGTTTACATTTATTTTATTTATATTAAGCTATTAATATGTTATCTTGACATGTAAGATGATGGAGGATTTTTACAGTACATTTGATTTGTAGATTAAAAATACATGACAAATACCCATTACCTGCTGTTTGAACATGGGCCAGTTATTTAATCTGACTCATTCCCATTTTTTTCTTTATAAAATAGAGTTGATAATATCTAATTCTTTACTTCAAATGTTAATTTTAAATGTCAGATAGGTGTATAAAACATTTGATTGCATTCTTAGGTAATTTAATAAAATAGTGGAAAATAATTACTAAAATAATCATAATTTTAACTGTAATTTATATTTAAGCTGAAATATAAGATGAAAAAGCATATTTTAATAACTTTTATACCTTGTTTTTTCTCATAAACTATACATTTATGGAGATGATGCATGCTGTACACTGTGATTCCTAACATTAGAAAGATTTCTTTTTATTAATTTACCCTGTTTTTATCATTAAGTGAAAGAAACTCTTCCTTTGACTAGTTCATCATCTCATTAGAAAGGCTAAGAGTTTACACATGGAAATCATGCCCACAGAAAATACAAATATGAACTGAAAGAAAATTTGAAAAGAACACTTAGTCTCTATGAACAGAGGCTAAATTTTTCATGCAATGCTAAGAAAAAATTAAGAAGTCAAATGTTTTTCATAAGTCACCAATTATTAAGCACTTGTATATGATAGGTGAATTATGTATTAAACAACATATAACGATTTAGACTCACAATAAGCCTATGATTGAAATATTGCTGACTGTATTTTACATATGGAAAAACTGAGACTCAGAGAGATTAAGTGATATCCCTGAGGCTACACAGATATTAAATGACCCTGCCAAGGTATAAATTGTAGTCATGTTGATTTTGAAGCCTGTGCCCTGTTAACTCTGCTTCATGAAAAGGTCTGTGATGAAATGATGTGATTTAAATTAAGAGGGGTCGCAGCCATTTGAGACCCTTCAGTACTAGATCAAAATTAGATACACTGCTGAATATGTTCTTAGCAAATTTGTGGTTTTATAGCAGGAAAAAATGATTAAGGACTTACAATGGCTTGCTAAAAGCTATGAATATAATTTTAGCAAAAAACTATCTTTGTTCAATTTTGATATTCTATTTTAAAATAGGTACTTTATTGTTTATTAAAAGTCAAAGCAAAAATCCCTTTAATTATCTCAAACAGATGATAAGACAATAATTATAAAACAAGACTCAGAATATAGGGGAAAAAGTAAAACTCTTGGGTTGCTAGTACTCAACCCACAAAGGGATGAAGTAGTTGCTATTTAATTTGTATTTGATTTTGTTCTTTGATTTAGTATTCATTTATTCTGTGAACTATAATATAAATTATCATGCAGTTTATGGGAGACTTTGCGATGATTATAGTTCTAGAGAAGAGACTCTAAATTTGAATTTGATCTCCAACTGAAAGATATAGTTCCATTCCAGAAGCCTGTGTTCAACATTTGATGTCTTCAATATATTTTACATTAATTTAATTATACATTGAGTGAAATTAATGTTTTAACCATCATACTATTTAGCATCAAAACATATTTAAAACTTTAGAATATGATTGCTGATTTTCAAAAGTGTAACTTGAGCACTCCCTGCTTATAACCTAATGCCATTAGATTAAAATAATTTGAGAAGTTTCCAAATTCTTAGAATGAAACACAAAATTATTCACAAAACCCTCCAGGATATGACCCCAGGTTACTTCTCTAGCCCAATGTGTTCCTGATGTTTGTAATCCAGCTATACATTATTTCATTTAATTACATGAATTTTCCTAGTACAGTCTTGCCTCAAGATCTTTGTGCACATAATTTCTCTGATTAGAATATTCTTTACTGTGTATGTTACTATGTAACTCTTACTTAGCATACTGTTCTTCCCATCCTTAACTTGTTCTCACATAAAATTTAATATTCAGAGCTTTACTCATGTCATCATTATGTATGTATCAAGGGCCTGATATGAGCCAGATGTCTTCAGTACGGTAGAAATACAGCTGTAAACAAAATTGTCCAAAAGCCTTTATCCATAAATTTGATCCCAGATACTGTATTTCAGAGTGACAAGCTCTGGTGATAATGAAATGGTAGTCTGATTTGGTTTTCATGAATATTTTGATAGAATTCTCCCAAGAGTTTTGTTTGTTAATAATCTCAGCTACAATAAAAGAAATTTACTCAGTATAATT
Organism: Lemur catta; assembly: GCF_020740605.2. Taxonomy (NCBI): domain Eukaryota; kingdom Metazoa; phylum Chordata; class Mammalia; order Primates; family Lemuridae; genus Lemur; species Lemur catta. Next base: position 90,356,101 of record NC_059135.1, on the reverse strand, counting down.
TGCTTAGAGAAAGTCATTTGTATAATTTATTATATTATTAATAGTTTTTCAAATCAAAGACCATTTGATCCTACAAGAGTGAGTTGATCAATTTTATAATTACAGAGACCTGTATAAAATGGTGAGATCCCCACAGTCGTATGTTTATACCTGTTAAATTCAGGTTTCCAGATGTACTCTGTGCCCTTTCATTTTGTCAACCTCCTTTTGCTGGGCACTTAATTGTTAAAGTAGTTATCTTTACAATTAGCCATATAATTCACTCTTAATTACTTACTGTGATTACACTTATAAATTACTGTTAACAGTCACAGTCACGATATTGTTCATAGTACCTGGGAACAGTCATTACTTTTTACAACCTTTTATTTAAACTACTTGCACATCATCCCTGTGAAACTCTTGGGATAATTATTTCTGTAAACTCATTGACAATTTTATTTTTCCTAAAGGGTGTTTGTGAAGTGTGTATGTATGCGTATTCATGGGGATTGATGGAAGCAGAGGCTACATTGTTACTTTTGAGTCCTGAGATACTTGTTTAGCACGTTTAGGTTCACATTCACTTTATCTACTTTATGAGAGTAGAGATTTCACACTGATTCTATTTAAATTCTTATACTTACTACTTATTACTGTAAGGCAAATTTCTATATGCATGTAAATTCTGCTCTGTCACTTTGATTTATTCTCTGATCTTTTTTTTTAGCTTGTATATACCTTTATACAGGTGTGCTAACTACCTGCTAATTCAGCCTTAAGCACAGATTAATTAACTTACCCATTTATTCAACAACTATTCATTGAATATTGACTATGTGCTTGGCCCTAGAGATCCAAATTCATAGACTATGATTTAAAGAGTTTATATCTAATGAAATAACCAGAAATGTAAATAAGCAACTGAATGCTAAAAATGCCACAGTAGGGCAAATCCAGGGTGTTAGGAGAGCGTAACGATAGGACATAATAAAACCTTGCCCAGGAGTGTTAGAAAATGGTTTCTGAAATAAAGGACAAGTGAATTGTGTCTTGAAGAGTGAACAAGAGTTAACCACATGAAGATATGAGGAAGTGTTTCAGGCAGAAGGAAAAACATGTTCTAAGGCTTGATGATATGACCACGTTGTCTATCTAACATATAATGGGCATTGTAACTGGACCAGAGAATGTGTATTACTGAAGTTAATGGGAGCTAAAAAAGAAAAAAAAAAATGAATGGGTAAAAATCACAGACTTGTCAAAGCTACAATGAGGAATTTGGACTTAATTGTGTGAAAAAACTTCACAGGTGAATATTTGAATTCCAGAGTTTAATTTGTATGTCCCATAAAACTTGGAGCCATTACACAGAAACACTATCAGCTTCCTGCCAACAACAACAAAACAACAAATAGCAATTTTCAGTGCCATCATGTACTATTTCATTTTCTTCAATGAGATATGTCCTAGCTTCTGCTCAAGTTAATTGTTTTATTGGACTCTGATTTAAATTTCTTCATACCTTCTCAGTGATCTTGTTCCACTAATTATTCCTGTAATATATCTAAGTCTTCTAGCTACTGAACCTCTCTCATCTCATCAAATTCACTTATGAAGATAAACAAATAAATAAATGTTAGACAGCAAACAATCATTATTGACATTATACCTGGGGGAAAATATGGATGGAGTCTTTCTCGGAATGTCCTCCTTTTCTGCCTGATGACATGATGAGAACAGAAAGAAATTTTTAGCAAACCTCAAAAGACAGAAGTTATACAATCTAAGTAACATAACCTTAGAAATCATAATAAATATTAATGTAAAACTAATAAGATAATTGATAAAAAAAATATTCTTGCTGAACGGGCCAAAGGCCTGATTATATCCTTCTTAGAACACCTGAACAATTTCAGCATTACATATCACATGATAGGCTGTTGCTTATCTATAAAATTCAGGGCTGTAAATTATTAAATAGGAAAGAGTGCAGTATTAAGTCACTTTTTGAAAATAAAGAAAGCAGAAGAGATAAATTAACTAAAGATTAAATGAAATGGTAATTATTTAGTAAGTAATGGTAAAAAAAATAAAATCACTTAAAAGTTCAAAAACTTTAAAGAAATATCAAACAGGAGAATACATATATGTGTTTGGTATAAATAAACATAATATTTGGAATATGAAAGGACACAAAATCAAAATATAGAAAATATACATTACAAGACAATGTTTAGTGTAAATCTATGTTAATAAATACGAAGTAAAATTTCATTCTGTACTTTTGGGATAACTTATATCACTAAATTAAATGAAAATGTAAAAATTTAAATAAACCAACACCCATGAAATAAATTTTCACATTTTTTGGAAAACTGTATCCCCAAACAGCGTTAGACCCTTATGGTTTCTAAAGAGGCTATTTGTAAAAGTTCTATTTGTGAGTTTACTGAACTTTCAGTTATGAGAGAAATGCAAAGCTGGTTTGAGCCTGGGTGTGAAGAAATTTTTCAGAGTAGGTTGTATTTCTCCTTTAGAAAATGAAACCAAACTCCAAAATTGAAACTGTAAGTTTTCAATATATCTCACAGACAAGGAGAATGTAATACTTATATATATAGTATATATTCATATAATATATATTCATATTATATATCATATATACACACATTTATATTCATATATGTGTGTATATTTATATATATATTCACATACACATTATTATGGTACTAAAAACGTGTAACGTACATTTTCTTTCTTAAAACTTTTTTTAAAATTTCAAAATATTACAGGGACACAAATGTTTTTGTATACATGTATCAATTTTGTTATGCTTGAGTCAGGGTTATAAGTGTGAGCAACCCAGAAAGTGTTCCTTGTACCCATTAGGTAGGTTTCACCCATACCCTCCACCCCCCCAATCCTGCTTGACTTCAGCTGAGTTTTATTTCCCTCTGTGCACACGTGTACTCATCAGTTCCAACTTACTAGTGAGTACATGTGGTGGTTGTTTTTCCATTCTTTAGATACATCACTTAGGATAATGGTCTCCAGTTTCATCCACATTGTTGCAAAAGGCCTTAATTCATGCTTCCTCAGGGCTAAGTAGTATTCTATAGTATACAAGTACCACATTTGTTAATCCACTCATGATTTGATAGGCACTTGGATTGATTCCACATCTTTGCAATTGTGAATTGTGCTGCAATAAACATTTGAGTGCAGTTATCTTTTTGATAACATAAATTCTCTTCCTTTGAGGAAATAACCAGTAGGGTTACTGCATCAAATGGCAAGTCGACTTTTAGTTCTTTGAGGAATTGCCATACTACTTTCCATAGAGATTGTACTAATTTGCAGTCCCACCAGCAGTGTATAAGCATTCCTTTCTCTCAGTATCTATGCCAGCATCTATTGTCTTTGGAATTTTTAATGCAAAACTATTCTATTTGACTCTCAGCTTGATTGTTATTTGTGTGTAGGAATGCTACTGATTTGTGTACATTGATTTTGTAACCTGAAACTTTGCTGAATTTATCAATTCCGGGAATCTCTTGGTGGAGTCATTGGGGTTTTCTAGAAATAAGGTGATATCATCATCAAAAGTTTGATCTCCTCTTTCCTGATTTGGACACACTTAATTTCTTTCTCTTGTCTGATTTCTCTGGCTAGGATTTCCAGAACTCTGTCAGATGATATCTCATTGTAGTTTTAATTTGGATTTCCCTGATGATTAGTGCCGTTGAGCATTTTTTCATATGTTTGTTAGTCATTTGTCTATCTTCTTTTGAAAAGCTCTGTTCATGTTTTGGCCCAATTTTAAATGGGGTTGTTTGTTTTCTCCTTGTTGATTTGCTTGAGTTCTTTGTAGATTTTGGTTATTAGCTCTTGATTGGATGTATATATTGCAAATATTTTCTCCCGTTCTGTAGGTTGTCTATTTACTCTGTTGATTATTTCCTTAGCTGTGCAGAAGCCTTATAAATTAATCAAGCCCCGTTTACTTATTTCTGTTGTTGCTGTGATTGCCACTAAGATCTTCTTCATAAATTCTTTGCCTAGGCCAATATCTAGAAGAAATTTTCCAACATTTTCTTCTAGAATTCTTATGGTTTCATGCCTTATATTTAAGACTTTTATCCATCTTAAATTAATTTTTCTGAGTGGTAAGAGTTATTGATCCTGTTTCATTCTTCTGGATATGGTTATCTAATTTTCCCAGCACAATTTATTGAATATAGATTCTTTTGTCCAGTGTATATTGTTGTCTGCTTTGTCAAAGATCAGTTGGCTGTATGTCGATGGTTTCATGTCTGGGTTCTCTGTTCTGTTCCATTGGTCTTCTATGCTTAATTTGTTGAGGGTTTTAATTACAAAAGGGTGAGTAATTCTGTCAAATACTTTTTCTGCATCTATTGAGATTATCATATGGTCTTTGTTTTTGCTTCCATTTGTGTGATGAATCATATTTATTGATTTCTGTATGTTTAACCATCCTTGCATCCCCGGGATGAAGCCAGTGTACAGTATGTTAACTATATATACATCGTTGTATAACAGATCTCTGGAACTTTTTCATCTTGCATGACTGAAACTCTATCCCAATTTTACAATTCCCTCTGAACCCTTCCCTCCAACCCCTGGCAACTACATTCTATTTTCTGTTTCTGTGAGTTTGGTTACTTTAGATATCTCAAATAAGTAGAATACTGCAATATTTGCCATTTTATGATTCAGTTATTTCACTTAACATAATGTCATCAATGTTCTTCCCTGTTGTATCATTTACCAAGATTTGCTACTTTCTTAAGGCTGAATAATAATATCTCATTGTGTGCATGTGTGTATACATATATATATATATATATATATATATATATATATATATGTACTTCTTTTAAAAAAATTCTCTGATGGGCATTCATTTTGCTTATATATTTTGGATATTATGGATAACACTGCAGTGAATGTGGAAGTACAAATATCTCTTAGATACCTTGTTTTCCATTCTTTCAGGGATATTCCCAAAAATAGGATTGTAGGATCACATGGTAGCTCTCTTTTTTACAATCCTCCATACTGTTTCCCATAGTGACTACACTATTTTACAATCACATCAACAGTACATAAAAGTTTTAATTTCTCCACATCTTTGCCAATTTTTTTTTCCTTTTGTTTTGATAGAATCCATCTTAATGATGTGAGATAATGTATCTTGGTGGTTTTGATTTGTGTTTCTATGATGATTAGTGATGTTACACATCTTTTCATATGCCTGTTGACCATTTCTATTCATTTTTATTGGGTTTTCTTTTTACTTATTGGGTTATAGAAGTTCTTTATGTATTCTAGATAGTAATCTTTTATTTGATATATGTTTTGAAAAGCTTTTTTCTCATTTTATGATTGGTCTTTTAACTCTGTTGATTGTTTCTTTTACTGTGCAGAAGTTGAGTTTGATATAGTGCCATTTGTCTATTTTTCCTTCTGTTGACTGCATTTTTGGTGTCATATCCAAAAAATTATTACTCATCATAATGTCGTGAACCATTTTCCCTTTGTGTTCTTTCCAAAGTTTTAGTGTTTCAAGTCTTATATTTATGTCTTTAATTTATGTTGAGTTAATTTTCATATAGAAAGTACAATAAGGGTACATCTTCATTTTTTTTGCATCACGATGCTCAATTTTCCCAGTACCATTTGTTGAAGACACTATCCTTTCTCCATTGTGTAATCTTGGTACCTTGGTCAAAGATCATTTGACCATATGAATGAGGATTTATTTCTGAGATCTTTATTATGTTCTATTGCTATAAATGACAGTCTTTATGTTAGTACCATATTATTTTGATTATTATTGCTTTGTAATATGTTTTAAATTAGTTAGTGTCATGCATCCAGCTTTGCTCTTCTTTCTCAAGATGGTTTTGGCTATTTGGGATCCTCTATGATTCTATATGGATATTAGGATTATTTTTCTATTTCTGCGAAAAAGTGCCATTGGGATTTTAATATGGATTACATTGAATCTGTAGTTTGCTTTGGGTAGTATGGATATTTTAGTAATATCATTTCTTCCAATCCATGAGCATGGGGTAACTTAATTATTTATATATATCTTCTTTAATTTCTTTCAGCATTGTTTTTTTAGTTTTTAGTGTACAAATCTTTTGCTTCCTTTGTTTATTGTTAAGTACTTTATTCTCTGGGGTTGCTATTCTAAATGGGATTTTAATATTTTCATTTCAGATTATTTTTCATTAGTGTATAGAAAGGCAACTGATTTTTTATACCATATTTGTTTACTCACAGATGATACATTTTTTTATTTTTATTTTTTATTTTTATTTCAGCTTATTATGGGGGTACAAAAGTTCAGGTTATGTATATGGCAACTGATTTTTGAATGCTGATTTTGTATCCAACAACTTTGCTAACTTCATTTATTTTTTCTAAGTTTTTTTAATTGCATGAAATCTTTAGGTTTTTCTACATACAAAAAGATGTCATCAGAAAGGAGAGACCATTTTCCTTTTTTCTTTCCAATTTGGATGCCTCCTGCATATTTTTATTACATAATTGCTCTAAAATCCTTTAGTACAACATTAAATAAAATTGGCAAAAGTGGGCATCTTTGTCTTGTTCCTGATCTTAAAGTAAAAGCTTTTATTTATTTCTTTTTACCATTGAGTATGATGTTAACATACTAACATCTTAGAGATGTTCATCTTAGAGAAAGTTCCCATACACTTGAGAAGAATGTGCATTTTGATATTGCTGGGTGAAGTATTTTATAAATGTCTGTTAGGCCCATTTGGTCTATATTGATGTTCAAGTCTTCTGTTTCTCTACTAATCTCTCTGATTGTTCTGATCATTACTGAAAGTAACATATTGAATTTTCATACAATTACTGCTTTACTATCTCTTTTCTTCTTCAGTTCTGTAATGTATGCTTCATATATTTGGGTGCTCTAATTTTAGATGCATATATTATATATTTATAATTGTAATATCTTCCTTGTGAATTGACCCCTTTATCATTATATAAAATCACTCTTTGTCTTTTGAGACTGTTTTTGAACTAAGGTTTTATTTTTTCTATTGTAAGTATGACCATCCCTATTCTCTTTTGGTTACAATTTGCATGGAACATCTTTTCCCATTCTTTCACTCTGTCTCTGTGGGTCTTTACGTCCAAGGTTAGTCTCTTATAGAAAACATATAGTTGCTTCTTGCTTTTTGTTTTTTAAATCCACTCAGCCACTCTATGCCTTTTGATTTGGGAGTTTAATACAGTCACATTAGGAGTAATTACTGATAAGAAACAACATATTATTGCTATTTTGTTTATTTGTTCTGTTGGTCTTGTAATGATTTTTGTTCTTTTCCTCTCCTGCTGCCTTCCTTTGTGGTACATTGGTTTTTTTTTTTTTTTTTTTGTATTAACATGCTTTGATTTTTTTTTTTTTTCTCATTTCCTTTTGGACACTGTCTATACGTATTTACTTTGAGGTTTCTACGGGGTTTATGTAAAATATCTCACAGTTATACCTACATATTTTAAGCTGATAATAACTTAAACTATACACAAAAACTATACTCTTTTGTGTATCCCACATTATTTTATTGATGTCACAAATTGCATCTTTATATATTATACATCCAATGACATAGTTTTACAGTTATAGTTATTTTTTATGCTTTGGTCTTTTACATTCTATACCAAAATTAAAAGTGTTTTATGCACAACCATAGCTATATTACAGTATTATGTACGTATCTATATATTTACCTTTTCTAGTGAGTTTTTATTTTCATATGCTTTCATGTTGCTGTCTAGTGCTCTTTTATTTCAACTTGAACAACTCTCTTTTGCATTTCCTACAAGGCAAGTCTAGTGATGATGATCTCCTCCAGCTTTTGTTTATCTAGGAAAGTATTTCTACTTCTCTTTTAATGGTTAGTTTTTATGGAAATAATATTTTTTTATTGGCAGGTTATTTTTTTTCTTTCATCACTTTTAGTATTTATCCCACTTCCTTCTCATCTGTAAGATTTCTTGGAGAAACCTGCTGATAGCCTTATGGAAACTCTCTTTCTTGATTCACTTTTCTCATTCTGCTTTCACAGTTCTCTTTGTCTTTTGACTTTTGACAGTTTATTATAATATTTCTACATGTTGGCTTCTGTGTGTTCATTCTAGTTGTAGTTATTTGAGCTTCTTGAATTTGAGTGTCCATTTTCTTCCTCAGACTTGGGAAGTTTCTGGTCATTATTTCTTCATATAAGCTTTCTGTCTCTTGCTCTCTCTTCTTCTCAAACTTTCAAAATGTGTACATTGGTTGGGTTGGTGGTATATCAAAACTCCTTTAGGTTTTCTTCACTTTTCTTCCACCTTTTTCTCCTCTGACTAGATAATTTTAAATGACTTGTCTTCAAGTTCACTGATTTTTTTTGCTTAGTCAAGTTCACTGCCGAAGTCCTCTAGAGACATTTCAAATCAGTTATTGTATTCTTTAGCTTCAGAACTTGTTTGGTTCCTTTTTTTAATTTCTGTCTATTTGTTGATATTCTCATTTTGTTTGTGCATTATTTTCGTGATGCTATTTAGTTGTCTATATTCTCTTGTAGATCAATGACCTTCTTTAAGGCTATTATTCTGAATTCTTAGCCAAGTAATTTATATATCTCCGTTTCTTTGGGTTACTTTTTGGAGATTTTTTTGTTTTTTTGCTGGGCCATATTTCTCTGTTTCTTTATGTGCCTTGTAATTTGTTTCTAAGATTTATGCATTAGAAAAACAGGCTCCAGGCCGGGCGCAGTGGCTCATGCCTGTAATCCTAGCACTCTGGGAGGCCAAGTCAGGTGGATTGCTCGAGGTCAGGAGTTCAAGACCAGCCTCAGCAAGAGCGAGACCCCATCTCTACTAAAAAAAAAAAAATAGAAAGAAATTATCTGGCCAACTAAAATATATATATAGAAAAAAAAAAGTAGCTGGGCATGGTGGCGCATGCCTGTAGTCCCAGCTACTCGGGAGGCTGAGGCAGTAGGATCACTTAAGCCCAGGAGTTTGAGGTTGCTGTGAGCTAGGCTGACACCACGGCACTCACTCTAGCCCGGGCAACAGAGTGAGACTCTGTCTCAAAAAACAAAAAAAAAAAAAAGAAAAAGAAAAACAGACTCCTTTCCCAGTCTTTGTGGCTGGCTTTATATTGGGGAAGATGATCAATAATCAGCCTGGCAAGAGATTCTCAGGGCTCTTTTGGGGTGGGATACAAATTCTCTGGGCTTCTACATGTAACTGCCCAATTAGAGGAGTTTGGTATTTTTCTTTTCAGGAGCTGGTAATCTCATGCTCTTTCTGGTGTCTGTATGCAATACTGCAGCTTATGTGGTGCTGCAGCAGGAAGCCTCTCTGCACACCAGTCCAAAGCATCCAACTATTCTGGCTCCTTTTCAATGCTCTAAGTCATGAAAGACAGAAGCCCATGCCCCAGGCAAGACTCTGGAAAACCAGAATGCCAGACATATGCTCCACTCTTCCTCTCACCTCCTGAGAGAGAAGCCACAGTTGGGCATTTTCTTACAATTATGCTGAGCTATATCAGCCTCTGCCTATGTCACTGCCCTTTGCTTTCAATATTCCCCAGGCATCTAAACCATGCCAGTACTGACAGTTTTTTGAGGCAGGTGAGGCAGAAACTGAACTTTTAGTCAGTGCTCCAAAACGCAGAATACACTTTCCATTCTTCTTTTTTCTCCCCAAGGGAGAAGCTGCAATGCTGTGCTTTTCTCCTGATGCTACTGAGCCATGTCAGATGGGGGTGGGGTAACTGCAGGTAAATTAATTGCTCTTCTTACCTATTTCAACTTGGCTGTTCTCAGTTTTTCCCTCACTTGGGATACAGCAACTTTTTGGTTTATGGTGTTCTTATAAAGGAATTTTGGTCCATATATTATTTTTAAGCTAATGTCTCTGTAAGGGAATGAGGGTTGGGTCCTTCTATTCTGATATTTTGCTGAATTACATATATTCCTTTAGCAACATTTATACTAAAACACTAAGTTTATTTAATGTTTTAGTGTTTATTACCTTCTATTTAGAAAAAGAAATGCATATGCATATGAAAATAATATAATTGAATAATCCTAAATTTGAACATTTCCAATCTGAAAACTTGGTTCTGTCAATATTTTACAGGTGCACTCTGGCTTAACAGAGGAAAGGTCATTGTCAGTGAAGTTTATCCTCCAAGTGTCCCTGCACATCTGTTTCTATTTTTAGAAAATGTCTATATAAAAGTAAGCAAAATATACAAATTTTGGTTTTCATATTTATAGATAATGAAAGGTTTGGTATACTCCTTGGAGATGCCTTCAGAACTCTAAGACATTTGGGAATTAATATTATGTTAAACATGAAAATTGCCTTCTTAGATTTGTGACCATGGCCTTTCAGTTGAATTTTTAGAGTTTCATGTTCCTAATCATTTTGATTAAAATATATGATCTTATACCTGGGTACAGATGCCTTCAGAAGCTTTGATAGGGCAATCAGATTTTCATGTTCAAAACTAAACAAATTGCTCTCATGAAATATTTTTCAGAACCTGTGGAATGTGGCACAAAATAGAATGATTTTCTATGGTACATAAAATGAAACTGACACATTAGGAAAAGAAATCCCAAACAAATTCTGAACGTTGCTTAAAAGGTAACCTCAAAGTTTTCTCAAATTTTTGAAATTCTAAAAAAATTTATGAAGATACTATTAAGAGCAAAATATTATGTGACATTATCAAATTTTTTTAAAAAAAAACCTTTCATCCTTAAGCATCATATTACCTTAGTTATTCAGAGCCCTCATTTTTATATTGGATTTTCTTAGAAACTTTATGACTATCAGAAGTATTTTCTAGTGTCCATGAATTCTCCATATTTTTAATTGTACACTGTTTTTAATACTAAAATGGAATATTAATAAAAGCATAGTGCAATCATTAGGCTATCAACTATATTGATAAGCACTATCAGGCAATTTCCGTATTGGTATTTACACTTATATTTCAAATTGTGTTGATTTAGAGACATATAAATATATGGGAGCAGATTTAATGTAGGAACAATATACTCAAGTTGATTGAAAGGAAAATAATGTACAGGAATACTATAAATAAAATTTTAACTCTAGATCAAACAAAGAAAAATAGTGAAAGAATTAAACCATAACACGGTGGCTGATGATTGTACTAGAATGCCAAACATAACAGAATCTGAATATCACCAGTCAGGACTCTGTTGATGTTCACGTTTGCATTTATAAAATACTTCCTTGAACTTATATTAGAAAGCAGTTTCATTTCAACACAATAATGGTATGAGTTATGTTTCATTATTCTTAGTGAAACATTTAAAATTTAAGGTTTTTATTCGTATTTTTTAAATTGTATAAAAGTTATAAAGATTATAATAAGCAATTTCCATTTGCACATTCAAGTAATGTTAAAATAAAAATGATTGAAGGTAGTATTTTTTCTCTCTTAAAAATGTTCTGAACTTATGCAAGTCTAATGAACACTGATGGAGTACAGGGTGCTTCCAAGGATGTGGTTCAGTTTCTGAGGAACCCAGAGGCTGCTTCTCTAGATGGAGTATACACTTCAACTCTTTCTAGGTAAGACATGCGTAAAGGTTGATCAAGAGGTTGATGACTCATGATATATATTTCTTGAAGCAATATGCAATATTACAAGACAAATATTATTTTTACCATTTTACTCATATGGAAATAGAGGCTAAGAGAGAGATTCACTAGGATAAATGTTACAAGGGCAATAAACAGAGAGAATGTGGGTCACAGAGGTGGAATTCAAAACATTGCTAATCTGACTGCAAAGACTAACAATAAATAGTCAAAACTGAAAATAAATAGTAAAATATTACCCACCATAGCTGACATTTCTTATTAGAGGTTTTCATTTAATAAATACCACAATTTATTTTCTACAAGGCAAAGTAGGCTAATATGTGTTAGGATATGGCAATATTATCAAAAAAGGGGGATTTTTAGATGTTCTATTTTTCCACAAGGAATGATGTGGAAAATATCTATTCGTAATATCAACGCTACCAAAGCATTTTTTACTAGTGAATTTTTGCTTTGTGAAATTATTGACTGTTACAGAGAGAGAATAATGAGCTAGAAAGCTCATGAATGTATCCTATATTTTTATGATCCCATTATATTCTTGAGGCAACCACCTAGAGAAATGCACAGTTTAGATATTTAGACTGCATTCTACTTTCTACCATAGTAAAATTTCCTGTGTACCAAGCCAACCAGTTTCTTAGCAAAGTGTAAGATTTGCTTCATTTCTGGCTCCTAATTCCCCCCTAGTTATGTCTCCTAACACTTTTGAGTGCATATAGACTGGCCATGCCCTTCTTGCTATTATTCCCTGCAGATGGCATCCACTTTCACGTCTCTACGCCCATGCTGCTTCCTTTGCCAGGCATCCATTCTCCTCTCACTTTATTCTTCCTGAGCCCTTACTCTTCCTCCAAGGCTCTGCTCAATTTTAAATCTTTCTGGAAGCTGATTAGACTAATCCCACAACTTACATACTCATTACAATAGCTCACAACTTTTGCCTCAGGCTTCAAATAACACCAGGTATTATGCTTTATTAGTGGTTACTCTAATAAGACTTTAAAAAATCACAACGTTTTTACTAAGCACTTGTCTATGACAAGAAACATGTCTTTATCACCTTTATGTCTATAGAACCCAGTTGGATCATCACATAATAGATGCTAAATAAATCAGTGTGAATGGGTTGATGCAGCTTATGTGAAATAACTGCAATCAAATCATAACACAGAAGACAAATTATAACTGTCTTGTTTTCAAGAGAAGAAACAGCTTGATCAGAAAATGTCAATTTATAGAGGAGGCACTTGCCAAGGGATGAAATTTTTATCTTAAAAATGAGGGTAGCACAAGCTGATATGCAAAATAAGAAGTTATAATTTGAATTTTGTTTGTGAGGTGCTAAATAATTGATATGGACATATATATTTTATTTTTTCATTTAAAATATTTTATTATGAAATTAACATATAGTTTAGAAAGCATGTAAAATGAAGCAAATTAAGATTATATCAAATAATTTATAATCAACACTACACAGGATGTCTAATGTGAAATTTGTGATGAATTTCTTTCTGCAGTCACACACATCAGGGTGCCCCTTTAAGAAAATACATTGTGTTTACTCACCAACGCTATATTTCATGATAGGCCCTTGAGGATTCAATTGTGAAAAAAATTAAACAAAGCCACTCTCTTTGTGAAACTAAATTAATTAAAGTTTTAATCACATAATCCAAAAAGTATATGAATAATTAAAAATAATATAATGTGCTATAGAATAAAATATATAGCACTGTGAGCTCATATGTCATAGGCTCACGATCCAGAATGGAATTAAGGGATATTTTCACTGAGACAAAAACACAAAACTTGAAATCTAAATACTAAAATCTGATCATTTTAATATTTTTTAAAAATGCCAAAAGTACTTCATTAAATGAAATACATATCTGCTCATATCACTTTCCCTAGATAAATACAATCCTTCAATGAATTTTGTCTTTTTTTTAATTTCAGCTTATTATGGGGGTACAAAAGCTCAGGTTATATATATTGCCCATGTCCCGCCCATCCCCCTGAAGTGTGTCCATTCCCCTTTTGTCTTTTTTAAAAAATTTATTTCAGAATATTATGGGGGTACAAATGATTTGGTTACATAATACCGTGTGCACCCCCCAGATAGTGTGGGGAGAAGGAGATGGGTAAAATCACACCTAACAGGTACAATGCACAATCCTTCAATGAAGTTTTAATTTATCACAACACAAATGGGAAACCATTGGAGATATTTTTGCACATTGAAGATATTCAACAGATATAAGCTAGGTCATTTGATTTTTGTGAAAAATTAGGCACAAAACCCTACATAATTTATATGAATAGGGGCAAAATGTCATGCCTCACAAGCCAAATCTGTAAGATTGGGAAGAGGCAAGAAGGCTCATGTTCTCCTTTAACTTTGTACCCCCAAAACAGTTGTCACTCCTTCCAAAAGATGTTCAGGTTACAGCTGATCAAACACAGGTATGCACCATTTTTCTGGAAGTCTCTTCAAACATAAATCCAAGCATAAAAATAATTGATAAATCTTCTGTTTATAGAAGAATTTACCATAAGCTTTCTTTAAATAAAAAGATTCTATTGTGCATTTCACATGAGGCTTATAGATTTGTATTTATATTCAATTTTTTTTTCTAAAACACATTTTCAGGAAAAAGTATACTCTTTCTTACCTTGAATCTAGTAAGTTTGAAATTCAACTTAGCCTTCTCTCATTCTAATGGAGTAATAGAAAGGAAGACAAAATTTAAACATGTCTACAATTTCTAGTCTACATTCCAATGCGACAGAAATGTACTAGAGTGTTCTCTTTAGGTCTGAATACAAACAAACAAAAGACAGTAATTCATGAGAACAAAGTAATTTTATGAGATGTAAAAATACATATTTATTTATCCTTGTCTCAAGCATATTTTTGCAGTGACTGTTATACATCTCTAACTAAATGCAGAAAGAGGTTCCTTGGTAGCAACCGTTATTACTTATATAATGGGAATGGGACAGTCAAACTTAGTACCTGTGGGATTCAAACTATAAACACCAATGAATGCCATGAAATCTGAAATTCTCATTCAGTGACTGCGTGTTATGCCCAGCCTTTCAAAAGCAGACATAGCTTTGCATCCTGTTTCTGCTACTTGATCACTGTGTGAATTCAGAAAATTACCTAACCTCTCTGATCTGCAAAATAAGAATAACAACATATACCTGACAGCATTATGGTTGGGAGTAGATAAGGTGTTGCAGGTAAAATGCTTGGCATAAAGAGGCTTGGAAGCACTCCAACTGAGGAGATGGGTTCACAATCAAAGGATAAAACAAGTTAACTAAAACTAGTATTCCTATAAGTATTATTTATTTATATATATATTTGTCTAAAATGTGTATGTGTATATACATAGAACATAACTACATATACATATAACATATATATACACACACACAACAATTCCAGACTAATGACACTCTGAAATCACAGATTTCCTCTGAAGAACTTTTGGGGCAAAAAGTATTTAGGCAATAGTATCACAGATGTTTGAACAGATGGGCAATAGTATCCGAAAAGCATGTGTCACACAGAAATTGTTATATGGAGTAGAGAAATTAATCTTGATGGTCTGACAAATGTAGATAAAATATAATGTTTTAGTATTTCTATTTTGAAGTTTAGAAAATTTATGGCTCTCTTAATTATATGCTTTCTTTCCTTCCTTCATTTTTCTTCATTCCACTCATTTGGATTCTATTGTCATCTAGCTTCATCCGAATTCCTGGCCACAAGTTAGAATTACTTTTCCTACTTCCATTAGATGACTTACTGAGCCTGCTCTTCCCACTCAAATGAGCCCATCTCAGTGTGGAAACCTACCTTTGCTCCTCAATAATTGTCTGCAGCATCTGTCAGTCCATCTCCACCAACACGATGTAG
Organism: Lemur catta; assembly: GCF_020740605.2. Classification (NCBI taxonomy): domain Eukaryota; kingdom Metazoa; phylum Chordata; class Mammalia; order Primates; family Lemuridae; genus Lemur; species Lemur catta. The sequence goes on along the minus strand of NC_059135.1, from coordinate 90,340,476 downwards.
AGACCAGAGCAGGTAGGAACTGTTCTCAACTAGGATCCATTTTCTCCTCATACACACAGACATACCCACTCACACCAGGAAGAAGAATAATAGCTATTTTCAAGATGTGAAATTAATGGTATTCTTTTTTGCATTTCTGTATTTTTGACAATGAACTTGACTGGGATATTTTAAATAATCTATCTTTTATTGGTATTACCTATAGGTCCATAGTTTTGTGTGGGCACTCAAATGGGTAAAATTGTAATAAATTAAGTCAGAATATGTAGTGAATACAAATGATTTTAAGAATTACGAAGATATTTAGGAATGAAACACTGTGAATGCAGGCTTGCAAGCACATATGTATTCATAATGAGAGTTTGCACCTCCCCGTTCTCTTTTATTACTGTGAAATATGCTCACTTTAAAGTTTATAGCTAACAGAGAGCAGATGGTGAAGGCAAAGATAAAAGGAATAGGTTACTCAAATGACAGCGTGTCCTTCTTTCTAAATTCCATAGAAAAATGCATTCGTGCATTATTTCAAAAGATACTCCTCAGAGTAAACTACATAAAACAGCTAAACAAGTTTCTACTGATTCAAAACTATTTTATGCTATCTGAGTCAATCTGAATTACCTATTTTCTGTCAATCTGATACTTTCATAAGAATATTGCTTAGAATATCATTCTTATCAATCATTAATATTCCAAAAATTAAAATTGCCACCATGATGTGTTATAGATTTTGTATTCATCTCAAAATGTTCTATTTTTCATTAGTCACACTTACAAAAATATTACTATTAATATAAACTAAAAAACATTATGAATATCTTAATATGACAGCTTTAATCACATAAGCAAAAAGAAAATATTTTGTTAGCATCTCTTAAAAGTGACTTAGGAAACAGTTCATATATTTGATTTTATAAGAAAAATCAAATATATTTTCCATTATGGCAATAGTTTGATTTCAAAATAATTTTAAAAATGAATAACTTTTTGTATTACTCAGTTTTTAGTATATATATATATATATATATATATATATATATATCTAATAGATAATTATTTAGAGAAAAAGATCAATTTGAATCTCAACATAGAATATAAAAAGAGAGAATATCTTCCCTTATAATTTATTTATCAGAAGAGCTAAATCTTTTCTGAACAGTGACGGAAATCTTTATGATGGAGTGGCAATTAATTCTCTTTATCTCTTTTTCTTGTAAATTACATATTGCATCGTAAAATCTGCAATACCAAATATGACTACTGAAGTGATTGTAATTTCATGAACAATAAAACTCTATGATTTAAGTTAACATTTTAATATAAGAAAATATTGAGTATCAGAACTTGTTTGTAGTTGATCAGATTGATGATTTTGTTAATGAAGAGTTATATAATTCATGATTTTCTTAATATTTGCCATGACTATAAAATTGACAGTTTGCAAGTGCAAAATAAAATATTGTTAAAAAAACTCCAGTTAAATTTGGTTACAAAATATCTCTATATAATATGGAGAAACTAGATTCATGCCCTTCAGAAAAATTATTTTATCTTTTGCCATAGATAATTCATGCTGGGGGTTCAAAGCCTCCTGAATTTTGAACAAGACCTAAGGGAAATAAAAATATGTCAGAAAACATTGTAGAGACAATGCCTGGACATTGGTTGAAAAGTTCAAAGATAAGTACTTTATTATCAGGAAAAAATAGCAAATCCTGGAGATTTGATAAAATTTCACTTTATAATTTTTATTTATAATTGATGCATAACAATTGTACCTATTTCTGGGGTACAATGTGATATTTCAGTGCATCTATAAGCAGAATAATGATCAAATCAGGGTAGTTACCATGTCCGTCACTTTAAACACTTATTATTTCTTTATGGTGTCAACATTCTAAACCTCTCTTGTAGCTATCTTGAAATATATGCTACATTGATCTTTGCTACAGTTACCCTACTGTGTAATAGAACACCAAAACTTATCCTGTCAAACTGTAACTTTGTACCCATTGACCAACCTCCCCTGGTCCCTGACTCCCCCTTCCTATTGCCAGCCTCCAGTAACCACTATTCTACACTCTTCTCCTATGAAATCAACTTTTTTAGATTCTACATGAGTGAGGCCTCGGCAGCGTTTGTCTTTCTGTATCTGGCTCATTTACTTAACATAATGTCCTGCAGGTTCATCCATGTTGTCATGAATGACAGGATTTCTTTCTGCTTTATGACTGAATAGTATTCCATTGTGTTCATATGCCACATTATCTTTATCCATTCATTATTAGATGGACATTTAGGTTGATTCCATATGTTGGCTATTGTGAACAGTACTGCAATAAACATGAGTGTGCAGATGACTCTTCAACAAACTGGTTTCATTTACTTTGAATATATTTTCTTTGGGATTGCTGGATCATATGGTAGTTCTATTTTTAATTTTTTTGTGGAAGCTTCATACTGTTTCCATAATGACTCTAGCAATACATTAATATATTCCCACCAAGAGTGTATTTTTTCTTCTACATCTTCACCAGCATTTGTTATTTTTTGTTTTTATGATAATAGTCATTCTAACTATGGTGAGGCAATATCTCATTGTGGTTTCCATTTGCATTTCTCTGAAGATTAGTGATGTGGAGCATTTTTTCATATACCTGTTAGCCATTTACATTTCTTCTTTAGAGAAAAGTTTATTCATGTTTTTCTCTCATTTTTAATCAGATTATTTGGGTTTTTTTGTTTGTTTTTGTTTTGCTGAATTCCTTATGTATTCTAGATATTAACCCCTTGTCAGATGCATAGTTTACAAATACTTTCTCTTATTCTGTAGGTTGTATATTCACTTTATTGATTGTTTTCTTTGCTGTTCAGAAGCTTTTTAGTTTGTCTGTTTTTGCTTTTATTTCCTGTGCTTTTGAGGTCTTGGTCAAAAATTCTTTGCCAAGTCCAATTGCATGAAGCATTTCTCCTATGTTTTCTTCTAATAATTTCATAGTGTGGAGTCTTACATTTAAATCTTTAATCCATTTAGAGTTGATATTTTTATATGATGAGAGATAGGGCTCTAGTTTCATTCTTCTGCATGTGGATATCCAGTTTTCTCAGCACCATTAACTACATTAACAGAATAAAGGAAAAAAAAAACATGATCATTTCAATTGATCCTGAAAAAGCATTTAATAAAATTCAACAACGCTTTATGATAAAAAACCCTCAACAAACTGGTTATAGAAGAAACATACCTTAACACAATAAAAGCTATATATGACAAATCACAGCTAACATCATACTGAACAGGGAAAAGTTGAAAGCTTTTCCTCTCAGATCTAGAAGAAGACAATAATGCCCACTTTCACCAGTTTTATTCAGCATAGCACTAGAAGTTTTTACCAGAGCAGTTAGGCAAGAGAAAGAAGTAAAAAGCATCCAAATTGAGAAAAGGAGGAAGTCTAATTGTGCTTGTTTGCAAACAACATAATTATAGATACAGAAAACCCTAAGGACTCTACCAAAAACTGTAACAACTGATAAGTGAATTTAGTACAATTGCAGGATACAATTTCAACACAAAAAATCAGTAGCATTTCTATACATCAATAGCAAAATGTCTGAAAAAAGAAATCAAGAAAGCAATCCAATTTACAATAGCTACAAAAAGTATCTAGGAATCAACTTACCCAAGGAAGTGAAAGATCTCTACAATGAAAACTGTAAAACATTAATGAAAGAAAATAAAGAAGACAAACATATATGTAATGATATCACATGTTTATGGATTGGAAGACTATTGTTACAATGTCATATTACCCAAAGTGATCTACAGATTCAATGTAATCCCTATCAAAATACCAATGACATTTTTCACAGATACAGAAAACAAAATCTTAAAATTCATATGGCAAGACAAAAGATCCCAGATAGCCAGAACAATCTTGAGCATAAAAAGAACAAATTAGAAGCATCTTTTACCTTACTTCAAAATATTCTGTAAAGCTGTAGTAACCCAAAAAAAGCATGGCACTGTTATAAAGCAAACACATAGACCAATGGAACAGAATAGAGAACCCAAAAATAGATCTATGCCCTACAGCCAACTGATTTTTGACAAATGTGCCTAGAACACATGTTGGGGAAAGGACAGTCTCCTCAAACTCCATTTTTAAAATTGTAATTCGGTTAGAGCCATTGACTTATGCAAACCAGAAGTGATTTCTTTTTTAAATACTGATGGCAGGAAAGAACAATATACTTGGTAACCACAGTTTAAAAGCTGGTGAAGTGAGATATCTTTAAGAACTTCTCTTCTGCCTCCTTATTTGACATTGGCATGCTGTTTAATTTGGATGTGTTGCAATAATATATGAATAGCTCTCTGTTGGGAATTATGAAATCTCCCAGTCTTGCCATAAAAGTGAATTATTTAAGTTCTTTGAGCCTCAGTATTTTTAGTTGAAATTTGGAATTATAATGACTTGAAATTTCCTGTAAAATGTAAATTAGGAGACACAGAGATATATAAACTTATCTTAAAAAAGTAAATGGCTCTTAAGTCAAGAAAAGTTTGGAATGAAAATATTAAATTATCTTGTTATAATACATAGAACACAATAAGAGTTGGGCAGCTTTAGAGAAATAGAAAACTAAAAGTAGATGAGGTTTATTTTAGCACATTCATCTCACTGTATGTAGGGGGGATGGAACCTATGGCCACTTGATTGATTTTTTGTGTTTTATTTCAAAGTATTTCAGGGGTACAAATGCTTTTGGTGACAAGGATCACTTTTGTAATGCTTGAGTCAGGGTTAGAAGTGTGCCTGTCACCCAGATAGTGTTCACTGTACCCGTTAGGTAGGTTTTCATCCATCCCTTCTTCCTCCCTCCCCCTGGTTCTATGTATCTTCAACAAGAGTTCATGAACTCCTACTATAATCACGTTGACTCTTTTAGTTCTTTCTTGATGATTATCAAATGTAATATGGTAATAACACAGATTTAAAACCAGATTAGCTGGATTCAAATCCAAGCTCTGCCACTCTGATCTATGTGACTTTGAGAAAGTAATCTAATATCTCCATATCAAGGATGCCTCACCTGTAAATGTGTTGTTATAAGGACAAGATGGACTAATATTTGTAAAGTGCTTATAACAGTGTCTAACACATAGCAAGAACTCTATAATTGTTTGGAATAATAATAATCTTGCTTTAAATTTAGAGCCACCTACAAAAACAGAAAACCTGGTTTGTGTAATATAACTTTCCCCCTAAGAGACAGATCACTCTTACAGAGAAATACAAGACTAGATTTCTGAACTTTCAAGTCTGAGGACAAGACTCAGAACTGTGATACATTCTCCAAAGTAATCGATTCCAATATAAGAAGGCCCTTGGTGTAGAGCTAAGAAGAAGTTATGGCAAATCCTGACTTGCCTTCTGGAAGTGAAACTTCAATGATAGATGCACATTAGAGACTTGGAAAGCACAAATGAAAGAGCCACAATTTGAAAGACCTGGGATGAAAGACCTGAAATTCAACTAGAGTTTCCAAATTCCAGAGCCTGAATTATGTCTGCCTATTTTTTTAAACATTTTGTTATGGTAAATTTCAAACATATATAATGGTAGGCGAAATAATATAAAGAACTCCCATGCACCCATCACCAACTTCGACAGCTATCAACTCATGGACAATCGTGTTTCATTTTTATTTTTTTTCCTCATTTCTTGCCTTCAGATATTTAAAGAAAAGAATAAAAAAAGAGTTTGTGTAAATTTTCAAGTAGTGAAAAAATCCTAAACTGTAAATTAAATACAAAGCAAAATTCCTTGTGTGAGTTTCTTCAAGGTTTTACTCTTTTCAGACCAACCTGGTCAATTTTTATTGACGAATAATATAATGTGAATAATGAAAATATAAATATATAAATATAAATTTAAAATTTAAAGCAAAAATATAGAGCAGGAAATCTATTGTCTATATTATAGAACTCTTGGATTTATTGAATATCTCACAAAAAAGTAAACAAAAAGCATAAACTAAGTTTGAAGTATGGTGGGATTAAATTGACTACATTTGCATTATATTTTCAACTCAGAGTATATATAATGTGATGTCAATGTCATATTAAATAATTCTCCAATTTCTTGGGCAAGATTGACATGAAATTACCTCCTTTGCCTGTTTATGGTTTACTTTCTGTAGTCTCCTGCTTTTAATCCTTCTGAATACTCCTATATACCCCCTTTGTGTCCCTGTGCCTTTGCTAATAATCATTATTCTTCCTCAAATGCTCTTGTTACTCATGTTAATTAGATCTGCTTGTCAAACAAAACTCAGCTAACATGCTACCTTGTCTAGAGGTCCTTAAGTCCCTACTCCTGTAGAACTTCTTAGGTATCCTGCTTTTGGGATTCTCCTCTGAACTCTTGTGACACTTGGTGATTGGTATAGTCAGACTTCTGAGTTGTTGAAAATCTAGTGGGTATAACCTAATGGGTGTAAAATGGAATGCCATTGTGCTCTTAGTTTTGTTTTGTTTTTTTCTGTTTGTGTTTGTATTTTTCCCCTTTTGAATAATATATATATTTTGTGTCATGGTTATCATTATGATAGCACATATTATATAGTAGTTTGACACATTTTCTTGTTTGTTTCCAACATCGGACTATGTGCTTTTTGAAGGACCAAACATATTCACTTTATCTCTTTATCATTAATATCTGGCCCAGAGCTATTTCTTTTCAAGGCATTCCACTAACTATCAAAAAATAATCACTAGCTGTCACATTGCAGCTGTATGTATTTAGATTGATTGAACATTGTCAAAATCTAAGTATTTAAAATATTTCAAGGAAGATTTCCATATTTATACACAATTCATTTTCGTCTAAAAACTCTACTCTTATTTTTTAATGTCAGCATGTTGTTCTTTGCCAAAATATAAGTAGAGGTTGGCAAGTTCCACTATGATAGGCACCCTTTCAAACTACCAGCCTGTCAGGCAAAATACATTTGATTTACTCATGGGGGTGGGAGGGCAGGGAGAAGATGTTTGTGTTTTTTGTTTCTTTGTATTCTTGTTTTTATTTCAGTAAACCTGTCCATAGAAACCAGAATCACTGTGTTCTAAACAAGCGAAATTACAGAGAACACATTTCAGCTCTTGCCTCGCACCAATATGTTTCAATAAACTAAAGCTCTACCTAACATTAGGTAATAGAAATAAAAGGTTTTTTTAAAAGCCTATTTTAGATAAATAAGAATATAATGAAACCAGTTAACATTCACACATTTCACAACCCCTGTTCCCCAAAGAGAATTCACACAATCTGGGTATCTTAACACATAATGGATTTGGCTGACTAGAGGTGTGATATAATGCAAATAACTGCCTCCACACACATACACTTCTTACACTGAGAGGTGGCTTTCATTGAACTCCAAATTCTGATTGCTTTATTTATTCATGTAGGGGACGATGATGATAATGTTTAAGTTGAAGCCCAAAGTCACTTAACCAAATAGATGTGCAGAGTGCCCACTCCCTACTGAGGTTCATTCAGTCCTCCCTCCACCATCTGGTCTGAAATGGTGAGAGGTTCAAAGATTTCTGACCTTTGTCCTCTTAAAGTATGTCAGATAGGAGGAACATTTCCATCACTTATGTGTTATCCTTAAAAAATATTTAGAAGATGTAATTAAAAATTTTTAAACTATTTTATCTTGACTACACAGACAAGGTTTGTTAAAATAAGAATAAAAATATACAAGCTAGATCACCTCAGCCAACACAAAGTTATCTATGAGTCATTGTATTATTTTTAAGAAAAACATGTATAATTTAACTAAGGAGGTAAAAGACCTCTGCAGGGAGAACTATGAAACATTGAGGAAAGAAATAGCAGAGAACGTAAACAGGTAGAAAACCATTCCATGCTCATGAGTCAGCAGAATCAACATTATTAAAATGTCTATACAACCCAAAGTGATCTATAGATTCCATGCAATCCCTATTAATTTACCAATATCATTTTTCACAGATATAAAAAAAATAATTTTACTCTTCGTATGGAACCAGAGAAGACTATGCTTAGCAAAAGCAATTTTAGGCAATAAGAACAAAATGAGAGGTATTAATTTACTAGACTTCAAACTATACTACAAGCCTATAGTTATTAAATCAGCTTGATATTGGCACAAGAACAGGGACATCAACTAGTGAAACAGAACTGAGAACCCAGATATAAAACCATCTTCATATAGCCATCTAATCTTTGACAAAGGAGAAAAAAATATAAACTGGGGAAAAGAATCCTTATTCAATAAAGAGTGCTGGGAAAACTGGATAGCCACATATAGAAGACTGAAACAGGACCCACACCTTTCACTTCTCACAAAAATCAAATCACGGTGGGTAACAGACATAAACCTAAGGTGTGAAACTATTAGAATTCTAGAAGAAAATGTAGGAAAAACTCTTATAGACATTAGCCTAGGCAAAGAATTTATGAAGAAGACCCCAAAGGCAATCACAGCAACAAGAAAAATAAATAAATGGGACTTGATCAAATTAAAAAGCTTCTGCACACCCAAGGAAACTATTATGAGAGCAAATAGACAACCTACAGAACGGGAGAAAATGTTCACATGTTACACATCTGACAAAGGGCTGATGACTAGAATCTCTATAAATCTCAGGAAAATCAACAAGAAAAAAATCAAACAACCCTATCAAAACGTGGGCAAAGGATGTGAACAGAAACTTTTCAAAAGAAGATAGACTAATGGCCAACAAACATGAAAAAATGCTCAACATCCCTAATCATCAGGGAAATGCAAATCAAAACCACAGTGAGATATCACTTAACTCCAGTGAGAATGGCTTTTATCAAAAAGTCCCAAAACAATAAATGTTGGCACGGATGCAGAGAGATAGGAACACTCATACAGTGCTGGTGGGACTGCAAACTAGTGCAACCTCTGTGGAAAGCAATATGGAGATACCTTAAAGAGTTACAGGTAGACCTACCATTTGATCCAGCAATCCCATTACTGGGCATCTACCTAAAAGAACAAAAGACCTTCTATAAAAAAAAATTTGCACTCGAATGTTTATAGCAGCACAATTCACAATTGCAAAGATGTGGAAACAACCCAAGTTCCCATCAATACATGAGTGGATTAATAAAATGTGGCATATGTATACCATGAAGTACTACTCAGCTATAAGAAACAATGGTGATATAGCACCTCTTGTATTTTCCTGGATAGAGCTAGAACTCATTCTACTCAGTGCAGCATCCCAAGAATGGAAAAATAAGCACCACATGTACTCACCATCAAATTGGTTTCACTGATCAACACATAAGTGTACATATAGGAATAACATTAATCAGGTATCAGGCAGATGAAGGGAGGGGATGGATATATACATACATAATGAGTGTGATGCACACCATCTGGGGCATGGACATGCTTGAAGCTCTAACTGAGAGGTCGCAAGGGCAATATACGTAACCTAAACTTTTGTACCCCCATAAGGTGCTGAAGTAAAAAAAAAAAATGAAAAACACGCATAGGACTTGATCTCTGAAGATAAATATGCCTTTCTATTTTTTACAAAGAAGAAAAAACACACCAACAGAAGATATTTGTCAATATACAAGCTGACTCCGTGTTTCCATTTTAATCACAGTGAATGTTAGAAATCTGAAAACTAAATTTGTAAAATGTGCTCTATACTTTGGTGAATAGAGAATTACTTTAAATAGGTTGTAACCTATACCTACAAAGAAAATTCAGCTCTGCATTTCTATGTAATTGAGATTTGTAAAATAAACCGTGACTATGATCACACATTTAATGACAAGAAAAGAAAATGGTTTGGATAACTCATGGTTGATGTTATGATTGAGGATCATAGAAAGCTTTAGAACCATAGTATCTTTCAAAGAAATGTTGGTCAAGGATAATTCTGCCCAAAAATCTGTATTTTAGAGGTAGTATTTATTTTAAGAAAGTCCTTAGGGAAGTGTTACTGAAAGTATGTGCTAATACCATAACAATTTATCGATACAACTATCAACATCCTTATATCATTGTAAATACTGAAAATTTGTACTTTGGCAGACGTGTTCCATAAAGGCAAAGTGTAAGTCTGTGTTGTCCTTCATTTTTTACCTTGTCTTCGTCACAATCCCTGTCTCAGAGAGGATAATCCAATCAACAGGCATTGTATAGATGGATTATTGTAGGAATCTCAAATGTTTAACTGCTTCTAAACCATATCTACTTATTTCTATACCCACATACTCTATTAACAAATATTTTTAACACGTCTATATACAAACACATAGCAGGATGCATTGTTTTCATTTATTCTAATATTTTTATTGAGTATTTCTATGTACGTTTGAGGTACTGGGAGGCAAAAATGGACAAAAGCACAGAAAAAGTTTTCATTTCATGGGAAGTTCTCAATGATAGATATTGAAAGGGCAAAATTAACAGGAAGATATCTAACCCCACAATTTTCTAGTAACAGTTAAAGATCAATCCTATGAGTTCTCTCACAAACAGGGACCCTACAGGAGTTCTGTTTTGCACAACTTCTGAAAAGAACTGAACAGAAGGAAAAAGATGTTAATCTTTCTCTTTCAAAATTTCCCTTGAAAATCTGCTTTTGTACAGTCTGAAAAGTTCCCTAGTGAACACCAGGGAGCGAGCTTCAGGCCTCGGTCATATCTGGAGGGCAGAGTCACTTCCCCTGCAATGAGCCCATCCCCAAGACAAGGTGGGGAGCCAACTCTTGGACTTTGACATCCTGCCAGTTTCCATTATTATCCCTCTGCCAATAAAAAAGAACACTGCAGATGTAGCAGTACCCTGTTATTTTGGCTATAGCCATAAACCTTCTTCACCGGCTCAGTCAAAAGCCTGAATATCTGGTTCTCTCTGGCAACATTCTCTACCTTCTTCACTTCTGTGTTGGCCCTTTTCTGCCCAAGAAAAAGTAAATAAACTTCTTTCTATCCTAATCATTGTCTGGAGAAATCTTTCTCAAAACCCATGTGTATTAGCTCTCATACCCTGACAGATACCAAATAAGTACACACATGAAAATATAATTACAGACTGAAAAATGGCTATTGAACTCTATATTATGCATGAAATGTATAATATATAAACCTGATCTAGATAGGTGAAAATAGTTTAAGAGAAAAAAAATATGGAATATAAAGTTCCTCTAGAATGTAAGATCTATGAGAGTAAGTAAAGGTTCATATTTGTTTTCTCTTGTTCCCAGCACCTGGTATAGTATTACATATGTGTGTGCTCAATAAATATTGATTACATAAACTATGAATAGGAAAATTAAGCTACACTTGGAATCTGAAAGGTCAGTAGGAAAAAGGGAATAGAATTTCACACAAAGCCTTGTGCAAAAGCTAGATATAATAGTATGCAGCATTACGGAGCTTGATACTTTGAGGAATGGAAAGCAAATCAGTGTGACTGATATGTTGAGAGCAAAGAGCTTGCTGTGCAAATACACTGCAAAGAGTCTGACTACTCAATGACTTATTGTCCATGTAAAAGACTGTAGTCAATATTCTAAAATCAATGAGAAACCATCAAAGGGTCTAAGTATAACTAAAATTACCTTCTGTAGAAAAATCACCTTGGTTGAAATGTGGTGAATGGATTTGTGGGAGTTAAGAATAGGTGATGGAGTACAGAGAAGATAGTACAATTTAGGAGATTGCTTCAATTGCACATGAAAAAGGTAACACTGGTTTATACTAAGTTAGCTGTGGTAGGCTGAATACTGGCTCCCTAAATTAGATGTCCATGTCCTAATCTCCATAACCTACAAATATGTCATCTTACACAGCAAAAGAAATTTTGTGGGTTTGATTAAATTAATAATCTTGAAATGGTGAAATTACCCTGAATTGTCTGTGTGGGTCCAATGTAATCACTGGGTTTTTACAAGGGAAAAATAGGCAGATCAGGGTCAGAGAAATAAAGACAGAGAGACAGAGAAAGAGACATAGAGATAGGAAAATACTTTGCTGGTGACTTTGAAGATAGAAGATGAGGCCGTGAAGCAAGTAATGCAGGTGACCTCTGAATCTAGAACTAGCATAGGTGTTTATGGTGAGGAGTATAAGTATTCAAGGGATATTTATGAAATGAATAAGTATAAGTTGGACACAGCCTGGACAAAGTAAGAGAAGGAGAATTATCAAGAATGACTCCAGCCAGGCAACTCTGGCTGGTGGTCTCTTCTACTGAGGTTGATAACAGCAGAAGAGGACCAGATTTAGAGCAGGAATATTATGAGTTTGTTCTTGGACATGAGAAAGAGTTGCCTTTTAGATATTTAAAGGAAAATGTCAAATAGGCTCCCAAGATTATGCTTTTGAATCTCAAAGAACAGATTCAGGCTAGAGGTCCTATGGAAAATGAAAAATAATCACTAGCTTCAACAACAGTGAGGGCACTGAGTTCTGAATGAGAGTGGGTTAGAACAAGACATGGGGCAGAAGCCAGACTGGAGTAGAATGAGGAAGTGAAGATGGAAGGTACAAATACCTTTTAAAAAGTAGTTTGGCTGTGAAGCAGGGAGAGAATTCTAGAAGGATATGAGGTCAAAGGAAGTTTAGAAGGATTTTCTTTTAAAAATTGTTTTAATATCAGAGAGCATGTGTACATTTTCATGGTATTTTGTTTTCTGTTTAGGAAATATTAAATATAAAGAAGAAAGAAAGCATAACTGACATTGCCAAATTTTCTAAAAGATGAACAGGCATAGGAACCAGGTCACATGGAGACATCCATAGATAAGAGAATGATCAACTTATTTATTGTAATGAAAGAGGAAGAGTGAGGAAGAAGATTATTATGGATAGAAAATTTTGGTAGCAAGTGGTTAAGAGAATTTGTGGTTAATGGTGTATGTGTGTGTATATGTGAATATCATTAATCAATATGTATATTGAGAGAGAAAGAGAGAAACAGAGAGAAAGGAAGAGAGAGATAGAAACAGAGGAAAAGAAGACCTGACGTTACTCATCCACTGAGAGTGAGCCTGGGTAGGCAAGAATACTGGGGAGAGAATGAAAGCAAGCATAGAATTTGAGTTATAAATTTTATACGGCTTATCCATGTATTCTCTAGAATCTTGCAAAGTGTCTCATAAATAAAATACACAACAAATATTGACTACTTCCCTATTTCTCTATAGACTTTCTTACCACAAGCATTGTTCACACACTATATTGTTTAATGTCCCCATTGTTTGAATAAATAAACTCCTGTGGATATGTATTCTTTTTAATTTCTCACTCAAAATGACTCACAAAGCTCCACACATGACCATATTTCTTCTTTAATGTTATTAAACACAATCCCACATCTTTTACTAGTCTACTAACATGAGGACCACTGCACAGACGTTTCCTTTTATATGTACTACCCAAAAGGGAAAGACGAGTAAAGGCAAGAAACTGAGAGGGGGAGATAAATTTGATTAATATTAAATTTGAAAGCACAGAAAGGGCAAAAATGTGCAATACTAACACAAATTAAAAGACAGAGTAGCAATGATTTATGGGGACAAAGCATAAAGAAAAATGTTTAAGTAAATAAATACTGATAAATTAGCTAATGCTAATTTATCAAATTTAACAAATGCAAGACAGAAATAACAGAATCTACCCCCATCATTCTTGCAACTCATTCAAACTTTAAGTGTAAAATAGGCAAAAATAGATGAAAATGAAGTAAAATTATTATATATGAGTAGCTTCTTTGTGGTAGATATTATTCTTGATATATTCAGTAAAAGAAAAAGAAAAAAGATGAACAGTGTGATAAAAGTGACTACAGACATTTCACATTCACAACATTTAAGGTATTCATTGCCTTCTTCACTTAATTTTAGCTGTATGTTTTAAAATTTAAGTGACATTTAGCAACATTATTCAATATTTAGATATGAATTTAATATAACTGTCATCCTTTGTATGTTTGCTAAATCTATATTTTTGATCTTTGTTTTAACAAAAGTAGGAAAAGGCACAAAAATCAGTATATAATATGCTTTAAAAATACGAAGCCTAGGTCAACATGTTCCATATTTATAGGTCTATCTATATTCAATTATATTGCATTCAGTTTCATGGAAGACAGCAAGGTAATTGATTATGTTATTGTTTAAATAAAATGCCAGTGAAAATGATAATTTAAAAACCAGTTTGAACCGCCCCTACAATGTTGTACATAAAAATACAATCCATGAAGAAATCAATATAATTGAGTAAAAAGACAAATCTCAGGTGCCAGCAACTGTATAAATAACACCCATTGCAAGCTGCTTGCTGTCATTAACTCCAGTCCTATATACCTTGCTGTAGCTAAATATGGAAGGGGTGTGCATACTTAGGTTAAGCTGATGGGAATGCTGCTTTTCTCTATTTCTTAAGGTAATAGGCTTGCATGTTTCTTTCTACCAGAGTTGCATTCTTAAGACAATGAGTTTTGAACTAAGTATTAAAAGAGATGCTGACCTTAAGAAAAAGAGAGTGCAATATTCTTAGAGAGAGTGGCAAGAGAAATGGCATAGAAATGAGGAGAAACTGGCCAGGTGCAGTGGCTCACACCTGTAACCCTAGCACTCTGGGAGGCCGAGGCGGGTGGATCGCTCAAGGTCAGGAGTTCGAAAGCAGCTTGAGCAAGAGCGAGACCCCGTCTCTACTAAAAAAAAAAAAAAAGAAAATAGAAAGAAATTATCTGGCCAACTAAAATATATATAGCAAGAAAAAAAAAAAAAAATTAGCCGGGCATGGTGGCACATGCCTGTAGTCCCAGCTACCTGGGAGGCTGAGGCAGTAGGATTGCTGAAGCCCAGGAGTTTGAGGTTGCTGTGAGCTAGGCTGACACCATGGCACTCACTCTAGCCCAGGCAACAAAGCGAGACTCTGTCTCAAAAAAAAAAAAAAATGAGGAGAAACTGGTGGGGGGAAATTAGGGATGTTGAATAGGACAAGAGAATGTGCTGTATTGGCACTCAACAAAAAATATTAGATTAGAAAGATGTTTGGTTTGGGAGAAAGCAATGGAGATATAGAGCATGACTGCTTTAAGAAGCTTCTCAGCTGACATAGATTTATGGATATAGGTACCGTTTTCCTATTTTTAAGCACAAAATTATATAGACAATTGTGAGTTAACACTTGTCAAATTAATTGGGCTTGTGTTACAAGTCCCTAAAAATTTTGCATTTAAATTTAGCATGCTTAAATCTTTAGAATGTCAAGCAATTAGGTTTTCTCCCTTATGTAAGCCATCAAGATCTAATACACTCTGATGAAATGGTACAGTGTCCAATTACATATGATACTGATTTTATAGAATCAAGATAAACATAAACTACAACATGATCACATGGTTGAGACTGGCTTGAGAACAACCACCACAACCATTCAGGAGATAATAAAAGTATATTGATGACAAAAGCTAAAATGACCACATTCCTCCTGTAGAATTGGTTTAAAAATCAGTAAGACTGAATCTTGTCAAATGCTTTTTCTGCATCTATTGAGAGGATCATATGGTCTTTATTTTTACTTTTATTTATGTGTTGAATTACATTTATAGATTTGTGTATGTTGAACCATCCCTGCACATATAGTAGTAACATTCATAGAGTGTTAGGAAGGTGAGAGGGGAAAGGAAATGGATGAATATTTTCACATCTAATGGGTGCAGTGTGCACTGCCTGGGGGATGGACACGCTTGAAGCTCTGACTCGGGTGAAACAAAGGCAATATACGTAACCTAAACATTTGTACCCCCGTATAAGCTAAAAAAAAAAAATCAATAAGACTATGTGTACATTGGGGAGAAAAATAAAGTTAATAAACATGAAGTTTACTGAATATGCTCCAGGAAAATGGAGTACAGATGACTGTTAAAGCTTAATTTGTAAAGTGTCTTGTATTTTTAAATAGTGATTACTAGAGTCTAAGGAATACACTTTTGCTGCAACTAAGCTTATTGAAACTTTCTCAAGAGATTTTATGCAGACATCTATGATAATATCCACCCACAAATGCTATGTCATTATGTACTAAATATCTCAGTGAAATAAAAAAAAATAGCTAGATTTATGTATATTGCTTTCAGGATGCAAAATATTTGAAAATTTTCACTTTGTTTTCAGGCTGTTGTGATAGCAGATAAATGGGATACACTTCAGGGAAATAATTAGAACTAAATGGTTTCTATGGAAATAGTACACTTGTTTAAATTTTTTCTTCATTCTAACTGCTAATCCTATTTTTTTACATATAAAATATCAGCAATTGTATGTTTTTGGAACAAATTCATAACTTTGAAAATAAGTGGATTATTTTACTAATTTTTATTGAATCATGTATATAATTTTATGTATCTAAATATTCATTGGTGTGAGATGAGTTGTTTCCCCTTCTTCTATTAATTAGCATGCATATTAACAAAAGAAGAAAATGTTGCATGTGTTTCATTTGTGTGTATGTGTGCAATGGTATTTGGAAATGAAGAATATAAATAGGCACATAAAATATTAATAGCTATTATTACATAGCTGAGGATCAGAGAACAGCTTAATCTTCCCCACCCATTTGATTTATCCAGTCAAGATTATGGATTGATAATAGACTGAAGTTGATGAAGTTCATTGATGAAAGTATACTCTAATCCTATCCTACTCTTTCCTTAATTCATGCAGTTTAACAGTAATATTAGGTTATTAAGTATGAAATTTCCAATTTCCTTAAGTAATAAGTTTGACAGTTGATATTTCTGACATTCCACTTTGACATTTCTCATTTTATTTTTATTGTGAAGGTACATCCTCATTCTTTCAAATGCATGGTTTGGCTTATGATTATCTTTCAATTTTTTTTTTAGAGCAATTTTTGTCAAACCACAGATAAGTCAAAAATTTGTGTCATTTTCTAACATGAGTTCTGTCATGGAACCAATGCTGTGCAGACAACTCAAAATACCAACAAAATGTTTGGGAAGGGCGTGGTTAATGAACACACACTACATGGATGGTTTGAAAAGTTCCATTCTGGTGATTTTAATCTTGAAAATAAGCCATGTGGGCAACCTGAGACCAAGGTGGATAATGATAAATTGAATGTTGTAGTGGAAGTAAATCCATCTCAACCTACCACTGAATTAACAGTGAGGTTTAACGTTATTATTCCAACAATATTGGACCATTTGAAACAAATCAGCAAGATAAAGTAGCTGAATAGATGGGTTCCACATAAATTAAGTGAGTGTCAGAAGAGAAATCATCTGGAAGCTTGCTTTTCTTTGCTGTCATGACATAAAGGCGAACCATTTCTACACTGTATTGTCATGTGTGATGAAAACTGGATTTGTTTGACAATCGCAAGCATTCGGTACCATGTAGATTTCATTGTGCTTCAGTCACAGATATATTCTTCATTCTGTGGACATTATCTTCTCAGATGCTTACATTTTTTTGTGAGCAGGAAGAGTGTTGTGTTTTTCTTCATTTTCTTTGTTCATTATAGGTGATCAACTATTTTATAGTACTTATAAGCCGTCAGTTTGTTATTTTTTTAATATTTATTTGCTGCATTACATTAGACACTAAAGATGCAAAGGTAAATGAATTATAAACCCCAATTTTGATAACAGGCTGGTAACTACAACATAAGCTCCAATTTTGACAATACAGGAGAATAACTATAAGATATTTGTATTAGTCAAGTCCTTCTTAACTGCATGTGACCTAAATTCTAATCACATGGAGGCATAGAGTTTCACTAAATCATACATTCACTAATGTAATATGTTAATTGAGGTGAGGGGAAAATTTTTTTAAGGAGAAATTATTCCATGAATTGCAGGTCTAATTTTTTTATATGGAAATTTGGGGCATATGTGGCTCTTGGAAGAACCGAAGGGATTGAAATGAGAGAAGTCTACCCTGAATATCAGGGAATGTATGAATCAGGGTTTGATCAGAGAAGCAGAATCGCTAGGATATGGAATAAGAACTTAAGTACAGGGATTTGACCCTGCATGGTGTGGGAGGTGGTTGACCAGTTTATGTGCAGCTATTGCTCCCGTGTTGGGTGTTAGATGACGTCAGAAGGGCAGGCAGTCAAGAAGCAAAGATGGATGTGGAGTGGAAGAGCAAGGACAAATTGGAAATCTTGAGCACAAACTAACCCATGAGGATGAGCTGGAACCCATTTGGGCACCTCATGACCTCTGATCTCATAACTTCTCATTTCTTTGATATGAACAAGCTGAAATGGAAGCTGGTGACCCAAACATGCATCTGTCTCAGGAGTCTGAGAAGCTAAAGGAGAAGATACTGAAGAAGCTGTGGAGACTTCAGGCTGGGCTGCTGCTTTCATGCCCACAAAGTGAAGGCCAACCCATCGCAATGCAAACTGAAGCAGAGCCTGAACCAACCTGGTGTGCCATGCGTGCCCATGGCAGCGGCTTCACTCTCACTTTACCAGCCTCCCTGAGTTTCTCTTGAGGCCAATCTCATCTCAGGACAAACCAGGGGAGACAATTCTGTGAAACATTGTTCCAGATTAACTGACACAGAGTCAAACCACTGCAGAGAGACTTTATGAAGGTCAATAAGACGTCATCCCGAAGAACTGAAGAGGGTCATTCTTAGAAGCTTACAGAATTCAAAGGGAAATTATGAGTTTGGTTTAAAACATATTAGAGTTGGTGATCTGTGAACTATTTACATAACATTGTTTAATGTATACAGTTGTAGATACAAGTCTTGAGCTCATGGAAGGAGCCTGAGTGAAACAGGTATTTCTGAGTAATTACTGAAATGTAGTTGAGATACAGTCTTGGATAAATGTGTGTTGAGTAAACGTTTCAAGTCATGAATAAGAAACCTCTTGTTAAGTAGTTAATAAGCATTCAGCACTATGCTTCAATTGTCAATTTTTTTAAAAAAAAAATTGAACAATAAATTATTCCTGCCCACACAGCAACAAGCAGGTATCTATTTATGTCTGTGTGTATGTGCGCAGTTCCGATTTTAAGCTTGAGTACAATTGGCCCTTTGTATCTGCAAGTTCTGCATCTGTGGATTCAACCATCTGTGGATTAAAAATATTCGGAAAAAAATACCAATACAATAATAAAAATAATTTAAAAATGTCATAGCAGCTATTCACATAGCATTTACATTGCATTAGGTTTTATATGTAATCTAGAGACAATTTAAAGTATATGGAAGGATGTGCTTAGCTTATAAGCAAATGCTACACCATTTTATAGCAGGGACTTGAACATCTGTGGGTTTTGGTACTTGCAGGGGTCCTAGAACTAATCCCCTGTGGATGTCAAGGGACAACTATCTAATTAATGTACTCATAAGTAACTGCATAAAAATAATAAAAAACAGTGCAGAGTTTTACAAGTACATTTGTTGTTAGACTCTCCATGACAAATCTCATTAGCTTTAGGATTTCAGCCTCAGTTTGTTTATCAGTGTAGTACTGTGAGAAAAATAAAATTAGAAAAGCATATGTAATGTTTTTGGCAAGGAACTGAAATTCTATAAGGAGGTGGTGTAAGAGGAGATGCAGATACAGATACACACATATGCATATATGTGTCTCAAAGTTAAAAATCTAAAAGCAACATTTAGATGTTAAGACAGGCCTTAACTACACTAAGTAAGCATATATCTTGTTCATACTTAATTTGTCTATCATTCCTGGTAATAGAATAATTACTATTCAGTATGGAAAATAGCAGTTGAGGTTTTACATTGTGATAATAAGTGAAAAAAAGTGCTAATTTTAAGCATCTGTTGTCTTGAAGCACTGCTTAATTCATAGGCACTTTAGCTTTTTCTCAAGGTCTGAACCACCGAAAATAAATTTTAGAGTAAATATAAACACATGATATAGACATACATTCATATCCTTTAACTTCTTAAGAGGTCTTGAGTGCTATACTTTCCTCCTTTATGCTTTGCTTTCAATCTTTTTAAAAAGTTTTTTAAAAAGTTTTAAATTGTAAGTTGACAAATTATAGTTGTATATATTTATATGGTCAAAGTGACATGATTTATGAATACAATGAGAAATAATTAAATCAAACTATTTAACATTTCTGTCACTTCAAATACTACTTTTTTGTGGTGAGAACGTTTGAAATTTACTGTCAGCAACTTTGAAATGTGCATTCTTATTTTATTTATTTATCATATTGTCCAAAATATCTCAAAGAAACTTATTCCTCTTGTCTGACTGAGGCCTTGAATCTTGTAACCATGGTCTCTCTATTCTCTCCCCGCCACCCCAGCCTCTGGTAACCACCATCCTACTGGCTGCTGCTTTGGGTTTGATTGTTTTAGATCCCACATATGAGTGAGAACATGAGGAATTTGGCTTTCTGTGTCTTATTTCATAGCATAATGTCCTCTAATCCATGTTATTGCAAATGACAAAATTTCTTTCTTTTTAAGGCCGAATAGTATTTCCTTGTGCATTCAATCTTTAAAGAGAGAAGCTTAGACATAAATCGTGGACAAAATGTCCTCATGGACATGCACTTAGATCACTGGACTGTAGGGGAACAGGGTGCATTTTGGTAGAAGATATTTTAGGATGAAAATTCTTTTCCTTCTGCTTACTTTCCTTTCTCTCCTACCTCTCAGGTGGCTACAGCATATCTGGTGGGTTAAGGAGCATAACTGTAGCCAAATTGAAATGACATACATATCAAAACTTCCTTAGGAATGTTCACTTAATGACAAAAGTACCCAAACTAAATCTGTCCTAATTAATTTACATGAGTGCTGCTGCTGAAAGACAGGGGGCGTTTGGTAATGCATAACCAAGTCCTCTCATTATTTTTCCTCATAATTTAAGTCAGAGCTAGCAAGCTTTTTCTGTAAAGGGTCAGATAGTAAATATTTTGGGCTTTGCAAGTTATAAGGTCTCTGACACAACTATTCAATTCTGCTGTTGCAAGACAAAAATAGCCATAAATAATTTATTTAAAAAATGAGAATAAATATTAAAAAAAGCACAAGACTGAAGAATCCTGAGTGAAAATATTAAAAAACACCAACCTTGTCCCTGATAATGTCCTTAAGCTGCTTATATGCCAAACCTAGCACTGTCCCGCGCCTTGTTGTTAGGTACGGTACTATGTTTCCTATTCCAGAAGTCATTTGTAGCTGTTTTGTTGTTATTGTTATTTTTCATCCTAAATGAATTAATTGCCTTTAGCTAAATAAATAATAAAATGTCCAACCCTAACAAATTGTAACTTAATACCATAATAGGTCGTTTGTGGATATTCAGTTTAAAATTAACTAAGTATTTAGTGCTAATTGAGCTAAGTTATAGGTTTGATCTTCATGGGGTCAGATATAATTGTTATGCTTTATTATTATGGTCTTCCATTTTCTAGATATTCTCTTCAGTTCAGGAAATTGAAAGAGCACAGTTGAGTATCATTTTATTCATCTATTCCATATTTATTGATCAGCTTTCTTGTGCAGGGACTGAGCTTGCTATTAGGATTTAATGGCATGTAAAGCAGACATAGACTCTAAGTACATGCAGCATACATCCTTGTAGGTGAGAAACACATCAATCAGATAATCACAAAATTATATCTTTATAAAGGGTGATAAGAGCTATAAAAGAAAAAGCAGAGTCTTGAGAGTTATAATAGTGAGATATGTTCTAATCTCGGGATTAGAAAAGATTTTCATGATGAAACAATGCTTGACTTGAGAGCTGAAGGATGTTTAAGAAAAGAAAGGAAGAAAGCTTAAGGGCAAGGAGAAAATGTTCCCAGCAAGGCCCTGAGGCCATAAGGCATTCAGGGAACTGAAAGAAAGACAGTGTGACAGAATCTCTGAGAGCAAAGCGGACCTCGGTGAAATGAGGCTGAGAAGGAAGAAGTGACCAAACCCTCCAGGACTATGTAGCTTTTTTATGGTCAATATTACCTAAGTGAACTATGTACCAACTCTTTCATTAAACCATTTAGTATCAACAGTGCAGTAGTTCTCAACCTTGAAGTTGCATGAGAAACATCTGCAGGACTTAAAATACAAATTTTAAAATACAAATTTCTAGTCCCCATACATAGAGTTTCTGACCAATAGGTGTAGGTTGGAGCACGAGAATTTTCTTTTTAACAAGGTGCCAGGGGACGCTAATGTTTCCTGGTCAAGAATCACTCTCATATGATTTGATTAAGTGAATCTTTTTATTGTTGATACTTGTATCATGAAGAGGACAAACATAATCAGTGACATGTCTCTTCATTCCCAATCATGAGAGTGTTTGTCATATTCATGCACTATAGATTTGGAATCAAGAAACACATCACCGGTTATGTATTTGTTCTTAACCTATATAGGATTCAGGGTCTTTATCTGTTCAATATTTTACATCAACATGTTTACTCAGAGCCACTGATTTGATCTTCAAAACACTTTCAGGTAGACCTGAAATTATTATAACCTTCTGCTAATGATTCAGCCATCATTAAATGGCTTCTATACAGATACTCAGTTAAAATGGGGCTGAAGCCAGAGCTTTATTTAAATCTCTTCATTCTACTACGTGCCTTACCCTTTCAATTTTACAGCATTTAAATTAACATTATGTTTTCTTCCAACAGTAACAGTTGATGTTTCTATTAAGTGGCTGATAAATTTTCTTAATAGTCATAACCCTACACTATTAACTGAAAATTAAAACTCAAGTGGTTTGTTATTCTGTCATTATTCTGAAGTGTAAAGTCGAGTTTATATCACTCCATGTCCTCAGTAAGTAACTTCAAATGTGGTTCTCTTCAACACAGGGACTACTATCTCTCATATACCCAAATATAATTTTATAGAAAAAAATAAGAAATGAACAAAGAAAAACTAACAATATTATCATTCATTCAAAAGATGGCAGTAGGAATAATCATTAAAGCATCTATTTCATCAAGGGTAGCAATTTGGGCATATGTGTCTGTGGGGGTGGGCATGGAGGAGGGAATGGGTTACTGGAAACTATTTTTGTGGGTTTATGTGGGAGGTTCTTTTTATTTTTTTTGTTAAAAGAATTGGCATCAAAATTTCACCCTTCTTATAGCATAAATACTATAACCTCATTTCCTATTTGAACGTAGCAGTTGATAAAGATTTGTTTTGTATTTTTTCATGTTCTAGCATATGGACTTAGAACTGATGAGACACTAATCTCTAGTTGCTTTTTCGCGGTATTGCCAATCGTATTTCAGAATTTTCTTATAACATTTTTGTATGATTTACAGTTTTTAAATAATTGTTCTCACAGTGGATAATGAGGTAAAATATTAATTGGATTTGCTAATGAAAACAAGCATCACTAATGTACTAATGGGAAAGATTGCAGAGACAAATTAGTCTTCTTGTCAACTACACTAAGCAATTTGTTTTGTATCACTATTTTTCTGGGTAATACAGTTATAATAACATATCAAATTTACAGAGGAATAAATGCACATTAAATTCATGATGAATACATATTAATATAAATATACACACATATCCACATAGACATATACATACATATACACATATATATATAATGAAAACAGAAAAATAGCTAAAATTGTTGACTTCATATTATGTTGCTACTGTCACACTTCTTTCCAAAAATGTCCTGATAGATTTTAAAGAAGGGAAGCTCTTTTTGTGACTCCTTGAGAAATCTTTCAGTGGCGTCTCCAAAGTATTTAAATCAAAGAGCTGTGTCTCTAAAGCATTTAAAGTTTTATGACATTAAAAGCCCATGGCTAACAGCTAAGCAATAACAGTTCAGGGGTGCTCCCTTTTACTTCTAGAAATAACTGCGGACTGTCAGTGGCAGAACACGCCTCAGTCACCGTCAGAAGGGAGGTAGCGCCTTTCCTGCACCAGGGCCATGTGAAGGGCGCCCTCTGCTGGACGGATTGAAATATCCCAGATTTTGCTAAACAACCCTGGATTGAGTAAAATTTGTGGTTCTTTGATTTAACATAGGAAGACGGGATTAAAGAAAAATCTCTTATGCCAAGAGAATTGGGGTGGAGGGTGAGATCTGAAACCACATTGTGAAGAAGTAGGACATGTTGATTACATATAACATTTGCATTTGTATTTGTGCACTTACGTCATTGTCCCACCTATAAACGTGGGGCTCTGGGAGGCACAGGACAAGGAGAGCAGGGACTTTTGCTTCTGTTTTTCTATACAGCAAAATCCCTGGCACAGAAGAAATATTCACTGTGTGTTACGCTCAAATGATAGATAAGGATATCTAGTTATAGATGTATACTCATGCCATTGTTGCCTAATGTCACAAAATTTTTAAATGATTGTATGTCCAGGGTTCTTGGAGATAGCATTTCTGCCTCTTACAGCTGCATAATTTACATTAATTATGTCACAGCCCCCTTCTGTTTTCTCATTCCACGTGGATAATGTCATCTTGTGCGTTTGTACCAGCCTTCAGGATGGGGAGGGTCTAATGTGTATGTGCCTGTGCTGTACTGAGTGCTGTCTGTGGACCAACAGCATCAGCATCACCTAGGAATTTGTTAAGAATGAAATTCTCAGGCTCCAGACCTCTGACTCACACCCAGCAATCCCTGTTGAGAACCACTGGTGCACACTGACTTCTTAGCTGGGACTATTATATTGTTTTACTTTGCGTTTTTTCTCCTTTCCTATATTCATGTCCTGCTCTCAATTATCTGTATTTCATAAATCCCACTTGATTATTCTTCTCCCCTTCTTTTCTTTGGATTCCATGGCCTTTTTCAATATTAGCTACTTCAGCAAATTATTTTATCTATTTTTTCACTTACAGAAATTGTAAGGAAAAAAGGGACCACAGGCCCTTGATTTCAGTGAGTGTGTACAAATTATGTCATTACAAGAAGATGCCATGTTGTGATGAGCACGGAGAGCTGCAAATGATTTTGGTGATGCTCGTTTTCAATGAAGAATAAATAAGGTAACTGGATTTGGAATGTCCTCTTCTTTCATGGAAAATTCTATGTCAATTTTCCCAGTATTTTTCTCTTTTGTTCTTGCTGAAAATGAAGGGACACTGAAAGTGACAAATCAAGATAACAATATATAATTTTGCCAGAGCCCTGATGGATTAAAATGAAGTTAAACAATGCTGCTGCATCCCCAGTCTTCTTACTCCCTCCGTTTACCCCCAACACACAATGAATTTGCCTGCAAAGAAATCGTAGGCAGGGCCAGGCGCAGTGGCTCACGCCTGTAATCCTAGCACTCTGCGAGGCCGAGGTGGGCGGATCGCTCGAGGTCAGGAGTTCGAGACCAGCCTGAGCAAGAGCGAAACCCCGTCTCTACTGAAAATAGAAAGAAATTATCTGGCCAGCTAAAATACATATATAGAAAAAATTAGCCGGGCATGGTGGCGCATGCCTGTAGTCCCAGCTACTCGGGAGGCTGAGGCAGTAGGATTGCTTAAGCCCAGGAGTTTGAGGTTGCTGTGAGCTAGGCTGACGCCATGGCACTCACTCTAGCCCAGGCAACACAGCGAGACTCTGTCTCAAAAAAAAAAAAAAAAAGAAATCGTAGACAATTAGACCTACTAAGGTACAAACAGCCCATACTGTTGTCTTTCACAAAACACATTGGATATGCATTATAGTTTTTGAATGAGCAAGAAAAAAACTATGACTGGCAAAATTTCTGAACTATGTAACTATGTCTCATATAACTCCAGCAGTTTGGAACATTCCCTTACACCACTTTCTTTTGGTCTCATGGCTTAATGTGTTTAGGACCGTACATATACAACTGATAAAGAGTCATTTATGAAGAGAGATGAGTTTATCAGCCTGCTCTTTGCTAATTATTTATATGTAGTCGGAGTTTAATAACAGCACGGGTGAGGTAAATAAGTAATTGAATTATGTAGTGATATCATGTATAACTAAAAGAATAAAAAGACACTGTAGGATTCTGAATAAGGGGGAAATGGAATTAAAAGCCAGGAGCTTGCAGTAGAAAAAGTACTCAGTCGGAAATCAGAAGACCCAAGTCCTCTCCAAGGTTTGTTAATATTTAATATATTACCTTAGAATAATAATTTCACATATTACTTTTTCTTTCCTATTATAATATATTATATATAAAGTTAATCATGAATATATGATTCCAATTTTATAGTCTTAGCTATGATATCTGATTTTATCATGGTTTATACCTATGCCACATGATATATAATGGTATAATAAAAAACTACAACTATATTTCAGTGAATAGGATGAAACACATTTATGTAGACATATTTTTAATAACGGAAATATCATCAGACTTTAGAGCACCACACTTTCCTTCAGCACAGTCACACCCATGCTGCCCCATGTGGACTTTCTAATTTTATTTATTACCTTCCCTCCTCTTTTCTATGTCCATCATTCTGTAAAATAATTATCTTAGAAATGATGTCCCTTTAGCCAATAGTGATAAATATATGAGTATTTATGTATGACAATGAGCAATAATTCATGGCAGTCTTTATTTGTCTGAAAGCTTGGGTTCTAAGAACGAAACATTAAGAAATGAAGCTCTGATGGCGTTATCCCATTACTCTCAATAACATATCCTCTAGTAGACAGACTAATGTGATTTTCATTGCTTTTAATTTGAAGTCCATCAGATTATATGCATCAATAAAAAGACCTGGCATCAGAGTCTGCACAGGGCTTGAGAGAAACAGAATCTCCATAAAGAAATCCCACGCAAGGCTTATCAGTTACTAACACCAGGTAAAATGCTAAGTAACACACAGTTAGGAAATCAATACCTATTCATGTAGACTTTTTTCTCTTGCAATAGAAAGATAACATTAACATTCTGACATATTAAAATATTTTGTTTGTACTGCTTCAGGTATGGGACCACATAATAAAAACATTTCAATCTCTAAAGATTTACAGAATCTCTGTGATTCATTGAAGCCACATGAAGTCAGAATACTTATTTGAATGTATACAGCACAAACCTTTGGAGATTGTTTCTTTCCCTTGTTGTTTGTTTGGGTCGCTTCTCTCCCTCCACTTTCCTTTAATTACTTGCTATAATATTTTTGGAAACTTTATACTTTTATGTGTAAAAGCCACCATTCCAGTACTCAGGCAGAAAAAATATTCTCCACCAAGAAGTATTTTATTGCTTTGGAGCTGAAACTAACGCACTTGGATTTGTTTGCTGTGCATTACCCTAGCATGGCCATTATTGAAACAAAAATATGCTGTTGGACAACCTACAGAATGGGAGAAAATATTCGCATGCTACACATCCGATAGAGGGCTGATAACTAGAATCTATATAGAACTCAGGAAAATCAGCAAGAAAAAGTCAAACACCCCGTTAAAAAGTGGGCAAAGGTCATGAACAGAAACTTTTCAAAAGAAGACAGACTAATGGCCGACAAACACAAAAAAATTCAACATCTCTAATCATCAGGGAAATGCAAATCAAAACCACAATGAGACATCACTTAACTCCAGTGAGAATGGCTTTTATCAAAAAGTATCAAAACAATAAATGTTGGCATGGATGTGGAGAGATAGGAACACTGAGACATTACTGGTGGGACTGCAAACTAGTACAACCTCTGTGGAAAGTAATATGGAGAAACCTCAAAGAGCTACAAGTAGAACTACCATTTGATCCAGCAATTCCATTACTGGGCATCTACCCAAAGGAAAAAAATACATCCTATAAAAAACACATCTACACTCAAATGTTTACAGCAGCACAATTCACAATTGCAAAGATGTGGAAACAACCCAAGTGCCCATCAAAAGATGAGTGGATTAATAAAATGTGGTATATGTATACCATCAAGTTCTACTCAGCCACAAAAAACAATGGTGATCTAGCACCTCTTGTATTACCCTGAATAGAGCTGGAACCCATTCTACTAAGTGAAGTGTCCCAAGAATGGAAAAACAAGCACCACATGTACTCACCATCAAATTGGTATTAACTGACCAACACTTAAGTACATATATAGTAGTAACATTCATTGGGTGTTGAGCAGGTGGAAGGGGGGTGTAGAGGATGGGTATATTCACACCTAATGGGTGCAGTGCACACTGTCTGGGGGATGGACATGCCTGAAGCTCTGACTCAGGCGGGGCAAAGGCAACATATGTTACCTAAACATTTGTACCCCCATAATATGCTGAAATTTTAAAAAAGAAAAAAAATTAAAAATATATATATTCTTATTGGCATAGAGCTTCTGGTGAATTCTTGACTGTCCTTCTTAAGTTCCAGAAGATGTAATGTGAGGGCTCTGAGTGTGAGAAGATAATGTTGTAATGAGGGTGGGTGCAATGAATTATCTTTGCTAGAACTGGAAGGTGAGGATGGCTAGAGACTAAAATAATGATATTTGTAGAAATCACCTAGGGAATTGTTAAAGAAGCTAAAAATCACCAGTGCCTTAGTAATACATTGCCACATTATTGTTATTGTATAACTACTTCTGACTTCTCTCTTATGTGTAAGTAACAGTAGTACAACATCTGATAACTTGAACAAATTCAACATTTAACTAGATTCTCTTGTCAGAGACAATTCTCAAATAATCCATAAATCCATGCTGGCTATCATTATCTTTTCTGCCATTTTGCTCTGGTCTAGCACTTCACTTTCCATTCTTGCCACTTCAAAATAAGTGGTTTTAACTAACCGATACTGTTATTACAATATCTGTATCCCAATACTAGTCCCTAGATAACCATTTTGTGTCTCCTGATAACATAATCATCTTCTAATCCCAGAACCTATCCTACGTCCCACACAATAGAAATACCCTCAATCATGCTGTCCCCATCCAGAGTACAAGCTTGCTTCTTTAGGGTTAGGGTATAGAAAATACTTTCTTTCCTTATTCACTTATCTCAGTCCAATAGCCTCCTCAATAACATGATTTCAAAGAACATAACTCCTCTCTGCAGGAAGAGAAACTCACATGTTGTCATAAATGGCAGTTTAGTTCTTGATTTTTTTTTTAACAATTTATCATTCCTGAAGACAATCTTTTCTTTATATAACAAAAATTTCATTAAAATATTTCTTTCCCAACCATGGCCACATGTGCTCCAAAGTAATATATTCTGTTTCTTGTTTTAAAGTAAAAATAAAAATCAATAGCAGCTGCAACAATAAAAACTAACTAGCAGACTACTTAAAAAAAAATCTCATATATGTCAATACAGAAGTCTGCTGTCAGAGAATCCCATTAAAATCAATCTGTTGACTGAAGTTGGTCAATATGTGATTAAGAATGAAGGAAAAAAAGAGGAACTTTGGGTTTGTTATGCTCTGACAGAATATGTTATGTACAGCCAAAATTATATATCATTATGTATTGGTCAGTGCAGGTATGAAAGTGTTTTCTGACACATAACTAAAGTCATTTCAAATAAACCGAGGAAATCATAACTCCATGAAGGGGTGTACCTATTAATCCCTATGGTATGATTCCGTCTTAGCAGCTATCTTTCACAGGAGGAAATACCAGGCTGAGTTATAGAAATTGAAGCTAATAAAGATTAAATAACTTGCTGAAGGTCACACAGTTGCTGTTTAGAGAAGAAACACATTTCTAGGTCAGTCTGAACCACAGTAGTAATTTTAATTTATGATAGATAAAGTATACCATTTTTTTTTAAATCAACAGGTAGATAGCATTTAACTATACAGCTGGAGGTAAGGTCAAAAGCAACAACAAGAACAATAATCATAAAAATAATAAGTAAGAAAAGTAGTTAAAGAAGTAGAAATAACTCATTTTGGGTTCCACACTGCTGTGATTTCTTTATATACTTCATAAGAATTAATCATCACAATGCTGTTATTTTAAAGGTTACATATTTGCTCAGTTTCATGAGTGAAGTAATTGTAGCTCAGTGGTTAAGTTCTTTTCACAAGGTTACGTGATGATTCACTGACCCAGGATTTGAACGCAGCAAAAGGTATGAACACATATAAGAGTCTCCTATTCTATTCTATTCTATTTATAGTGAAATTGCTGAAATGTGGTAGATGTAAGTTAAAGAAATTCTATTAATACTTAATGTTACTTTCTCAGGTATTTCTCAGCCAAGATCTTTTTCCATATAAAACTTAGAAGAATCATTAAATGTATGTAGCTTCTTCAATTTCTTATTGCACTCCATCTTCCTCAGTGGCTTGCTTTTATCCTTATGCCTTATCAATCATGCCATCAAATACAAGACTCCAGGCTCACATAACACTCTAAAAAAACTCCTGTAAATGTCCTATAGACATACCAAATGCTGTATGTGTAAAACAGAACCCATTATCTCTACACTTATCCTACTTCTAGCAGCACAACCTTAAACCAGTTTCTATCCTTGTATTTCCTGCCTTGGTTGATGATGACAACATCTATATCTCACATCCCAAGCCAAAAGACAGGGAATAAATGTGGTTCACTCCCGCTCTCTCATTTCTTCCATTCTATCCTTATAGATTCTGCCTCAAATTCTCTTGTTTTCCCATAAGTTGATTTAAACTAGGCTTCTTTTATTGAAGGAAGAACCCTATAAGTGGCCTCTACCTATGGCTAGCAAGTTGGCTTGATTGCTTACCTACCACAAATATTTTATCTCCAATAAAGCGTCATAAATCTAGTGAAATCCTATACTGGTCTTATACTCAGTCTGGTCCAACAAGTTCTGCCACAGATTCTCCCTCTCCTTGGAATGATTCCAATGTCTTAAGAAATGATCTGTTCATGGAACCTGAAATAAATATTGGAATGCCAAAAAGTGTTTTAAACTTTCTCAGCTGAGAGGCTTAACCCAATGCTGTTTATATCTGGTGCTACACTCCACACATCTAATCACTTACGCTAACTTATCCCAGGCTCTAATTTCTAATTGGTGGAGTGGCTTGCACAATTTCTACTCATTAAAAGAAACACTATGGATTATTTTGGATTGATGTCAATTGAATCATAAACCTAATAATCTTGTGGTTATGTTGGAAAGATATTTTTGGTGTAGACAGCTAAATAATGCACATCAAATCCAATATCCTACTTGTCAGAACTACAAAATTAAAAGCAACAAAAGTAGACAAACTTTAGGCCATTGACCAGCTTAGTTATGCAAGAAAAAGAGACACAAATCAAACTCAAAAATTAAATTTGAAAGCTATATAAGCTATTCAAAGTCATAAACAAGTATATGGAAAAAGGTTATAACAAAATATACTGAAAGGTTCCTTAAATTTTTCTTTATAAATGTTTCTCTGGAGATTCTATCTTTGTATCTTATAATTGCTCATATAATCTTCCTTCTTTTGTGCTCTCAGTTCTCCTCTTCGCCACTCATCTATTTATGGCCTCATCACAAGCAGCCAACATCTATTCCCTCAATATCTGCTCTCACATGGCATCATTTGGCCAGCTTTCATCCTCTATTTTTCTCCCTTCCTTGCATCACAGTCAAGTCAAGAGAGATTGCTCAATAATCAAAGAATTCTTCCTTTTTAGTGGTGGTGAGGGGGTAGCCAGAAAGTACTTATAATGTAACTATTTTGGATTTCGTTTAACTCAGACAGAAACAGATTATATATAATATGCTCTATGATTTTATGTTTAAGCTTATTAAATTATATATACTTCAAGTGAAAATAATTTCCCTTTTCTTGGTAATAAAAGAAGTTCAGTGCTTTTCAATGCAACTGGAAAATCAGAATCCAAATGGTAAATAGAGAATTTTTTAAAAATTATCCTATAGAGATTATTATTTCTGGCATGCCATCCCATAGGACAATGTCCAAATTTTGAGTTGAAAGGGAAATGGAAAAATTATTTTTCTCAGTGACATTTCAAATGGAGACTTTTGACAATGTCTGGTAAATTGAGTGATTTGTAATTCAATTTATAATTAAATGAATGCCTGGGACTCTCTTCTCTCTCATTTTCTATAGTCTCTTTATTCAGGCAGAAACACAGCTGTGTGTATCTGGCCCACTCAGTATGCTTATTTTTGGAAACAAAATTAAGCACATATGTAAGCCTACCTTGTAGATTTGACAAGGGCCTGTAGTATAGTTTCTTGAGTAAAGTCAATGCTTTAGTATGGCCTCATGATCTTTTGTTTATTAAATACTGACAAGCATAATTAGAATTCCCTTTTTGTGAGTGTGAAAAAAGAAGGACATATTCCAACCTGATATTGAATAGCTTTATCAATTACAATCACTTTTGTAACTCTATAATATACCTGATTTCACAGATATAACATGGTGTAGAAAGGAAAAAAAGGAATTAAACTGACTTTGCTTTGTATCCAGACTTGTAACTGTAAGATCCTGAGTTACTTGCATAAAATATTTGCACCTGTTTCTAGAACTAAATGGAGATGATATTAATTTTCAGATTTGTTATTGATATCACATACTGTGTATGCTGTGTTCATGGTAATATCTGTTCCGTAATCAATAATCTATTGACATCATAAAGGTATTTGTTTAAATGGAGCCCATCTGCCTATAGCTGAATATAATTAGAAATTTATCAAAATGGGTGGAGAGATGAGGCATATATGTTATTATTTTTATTTAAAGAAGGGGAGAAATTATCAATAAATTACAAAACTATTTCCAAAATTCAATCAATTATTTGAGATATTTTCTAACTTCCAAACTTGAGGTGCTCTATCCACAAAGTAGGCTGACATTTCTTCATTTCAATCCACTGTTTCAGCATTATGCTGCTGTAACCCCTGCATTAACTTAAAATGAACAACAATAAAATGCTCTATAAAAATGTTACAGTTCTATAGGAGCCACCCTGTTTATTACTAAGACAATCAAATATCCAAACTCTCTTTCTAGCACCATCTACTTTTTATTTATTGTCCTCTCACTGTGGCCAGTGAGAATTGAAAAGGAAGCATAATTGCTCACAGAAATCATATGTCAATAATGGTATCTCTTTTTACTTCTGCAGAGTTCCAGGAACAGTGTAATATTGACCAGAGAGATTATAGATTTGCCATTACCTTTCCAAATGTGAAATGGATTCAAAAGGCCTAATCAGTCAACGGGTCAATGAACATTCATTTCTACCTGGATACGTGTTATTCAGATGGTTTATTCTGGGGTATCACTATCATTCCATCAGTGCAATTCAAGAAAATGAAACTGAATAATTATTAGGTTCTTAGCAATGTGCAGTGTGCAGGGGATACCAAAATATACAACATGACAGTCATTCACTCAAGGACATCCCAGTTTAATAGGAAGAATGAGATTGTAAATAAATAATCACCATCATAATAGGTGTTGTGATAGTTCAAAGAAAAGTGGTGGCACAAAGGAAGTTGGGGGATATTGAGGGATTCATAAGTGAAATGTTACCTCACAGTGAGATTCTTTGATTCAGTTGTAATTAAAATATTTTAGATGGGGCTAAAGATTGACCCTCTGTGTGTTAGATTTTCCTTAATAGAAATCCTATTGAATTGGAAACCAGTTAATTTGGAATCAGAGACGATAAAAAAGTGATAAAAATTTATTGTAAGTACTTCACAAAATTAGCAAATTCAAGAAATGGGCAAGACATTCTCTGCTTATTTTGCCACTAAACTGAAATAAAATTGTTACCGAAAGCTCAACAGTTGTCCACCAGGCCACATCAGAAGA
Source organism: Lemur catta (assembly GCF_020740605.2). Classification (NCBI taxonomy): domain Eukaryota; kingdom Metazoa; phylum Chordata; class Mammalia; order Primates; family Lemuridae; genus Lemur; species Lemur catta. The sequence goes on along the minus strand of NC_059135.1, from coordinate 90,306,665 downwards.
ACAAGGACAAGTGGTTGAGGAGAAAGAAACAGAAATTTATTACTTTGCTGGCAAAGGAGTAAAATGATAGACTATCATCTCAAAATCCAAATTCCTGTACGTAAGCAGAAATATAGAACTTTTAAAGGGAAGGCCCTCAGTTCTAGGCTATTGTCGTTTAACTATAATTAGTAATTTTAATCTTCCCATCTCTGCCTGTCTCTGCTGAAGACAAAGCCTGTGACCTCTGCCCACCTGGAAGGCCCACCCAGCCCCCTGCTGGCCAGGCACTGGCCCTGGGATGGAGCCAACAGCTCAGCTGAGCCATCTCCTGTAACACAAAGAACAAAAGACATGCCCCTGCCCCTCCTGACCACCTGCCTGAGGCAGGGATGCAGGTCTCAGTTCCCAAAAGGAGTGGGGGATGTTTTAAAGAGGAGAAAACATCTTTTACTGTTTTTTTCCAGGCCATTCCCTCTGTTACATGTCTCCACTCTCAATTCTATGCTTCCATATCTATGGGAGGAGAGGCGACTACTCTGTTACATATTCACGTATTTTAATGTAAACACAATGCATATCATTGTACGTGGACTCAGTCCAAATTTTACTCATCATGTTTGTACTATTAAACTGTCAGAATGATGATAAAATTCTAAATACATCAAAATTTAATTTTGGCAAAGTCCCACGGCTATGACATATTAATTGCTTTTTGCTAACATGCTGAAGTTGACGGGCATATTTTAATTTGCTCTCCAGAATGGCTGAGCAGTTCTTGAATTGCCTATGTATATAATATAGAATTCTATGGAAATATCTTTATTATTTTCCTTAATACTATATCATCTTTAATTTGTAGCAAAATACTATTGTGTTCACAATGCCTCAGAGGGATTAGATGTAATTAAGCATTTTCTGTTTTTGAGTTTAATATAATATTATAATCTCCTGTATGCACAGAATCCTACCTTAGTTCTGGGAGCAACCCTTCTTCATTTTCTAGTTTTTACCAGATTGGACAATGAACCTTCTTATAAAAAAGGCACACAGTTCCTTGGGAGCAATACAACACTGGATGTACAAAGATGTCAGAATCACATTCATATGCAGGATTCTAAGATTTTATCCCAGGTCCAACTCCATTTTGATCAGGTACTTTTTTTTTTTTTTTACTAAGACTCAATTTGAATATTTCAATTTTACTCTTTTTGTATCTTGGAGGTATGGATGTGATCACATTTCTTTTATCTGCTGGATCCCTTTAAATTCTGAGTGTCAATCCCATCTCTTTAACATACGACCTTTTTGTATATTCTCCTCTATGGGCACCTATTCTAAATCATCCATTGAGATTCTAAACTCTACCTCTCTCATCTGTCCTAAATTTTAGATCATTGACTTTAGTTTCAAATTTAAGATTGATAAAAAGAGTGCTGATGGTGCCCTTAAATCAGTGTTATTTTATTCCACTTAATTCTTTAGCTTCTTTTCAATGAAGATTGCTATATTTTTAGGTATCTGATTAGAAGAAAATAAATGAACAACACTGATAGAAAAAGAAAAATGAGTTCATTTATTTATTTGATTTGCTTATTATGAGTGTGACACTGTGCCCTGAGGCACTATGCTATCCATGGATAATGAAATGATCGTTATTAGTAGTATTCAATGTTAAAAACTAAAATTACAGAATTCCAGAATTAGATGAAAATAAATTAAGAACAAATCTACATTTAAATAGTCTTAAAAACTATTATAAAAACTAAATAATAGTCTAATTATTTCTTGAGGATTGGACATTTAACATCTGTTTTAGCAAAGAACTTTAGTTTCTATACCTAAATAGTCAGGAAGTTCTCCTACAATTTGCTGTATTAAAACATAAATCAATTCTCTTTCATTCTATTGAATATCTTATAGTCCATAGTCCAAGTTTATGGCAGGATATATACATTTATACATTCCTGGATTCAATTTAAAACTTGTCAATGCCTAATGTGTGCCCAGAGCTTTTATTCATTGTGAAAGATATAATCCTTGGGTTCTAAAAGAAACTTGGAGGTTTATTCAAACACATAATAATTGTCAATTACATTTCTTGATTTTTACTTTATGTAAGCATATAGAAATATTTGTGTGATTAAATATTTCTTTTTATGGTTGCAGTATGTGGTAGAGGCAGTTCCTATCCAACAACTATTCCAGGTGCTTGCCTCCATTAGCTTGCAGTCAGTGGGGTTACGTGGCCAGTTCTGATCAATGGACTGTGTTCAATGTGTCCTTTATCCTTCGCTTTCCCTGCCCTGCTGACACTGGGGCCCAGTGTTGCACATGACATAGCTAAAAGATAGAGGACAGTTACCTGGCCTGTATCAGACACAACATAATGACAGATAGAGTCTTATTGTGTAAAATCTCTGAGACTTTGGGGTTTCACTCTTGCAGGAAACAGAATTTGTTATCTCAACTGATATACTACATTTGCTAATATTTTAGTCATTTAATAAGAAGGCTTCTCCAAACAATTACTCTATATGTAGTAGGAACAGGATATCTGAAGGGTCCTCACACATTGTTTCAGAGCTGACAAAGTTGATGAATGATGATTGATAGGGCTAGATTTTAATTTGATTTTTTTATTTCTTTTCTTTCTTTTTTTTTTTTTTTTTTTGAGACAGAGTCTCGCTCTGTTGCCCGGGCTAGAGTGAGTGCTGTGGCATCAGCCTAGCTCACAGCAACCTCAAACTCCTGGGCTCAAGCAATCCTCCTGCCTCAGCCTCCCAAGTAGCTGGGACTACAGGCATGCGCCACCATGCCCGGTTAATTTTTTCTATATATATTTTTAGTTGGCCAGATAATTTCTTTCTATTTTTAGTAGAGATGGGGTCTTGCTCTTGCTCAGGCTGGTCTCGAACTCCTGACCTCAAGCAATCGACCCGCCTTGGCCTCCCAGAGTGCTAGGATTACAGGCATGAGCCACCGCGCCCAGCCTGATTTTTTTATTTCTATATAGCTCTCTGATCTAAGGCCAAGTTGTATAATATCTTGAGACTTAAAATGTTTGTAAAATTTTAAAAAGTACCTGATTTTAAAGATTATTATGAGGATTAGTTATAATGTGGGTAAAGTATAATATTACAGAGTCTGGCACATATTAGATGGTAAATAAATAGAGCTTTTAGATATTGGGTTAATCTCCACTTAATTTTCAACTAGCCAGGAACTCAACATGTTCCAAGTGAGAAAAATCTGCCAAATTTTGGAGGCCTTCTATCAGGGAAAGGAAGCATAATTCTGCTAGTATCTAGGATATTTACCTAGAGTCTTCCTAAAGGCTTGCAATATGAGTAGCCATTGATAAAAGTGAGGAGGAACACATTGAGACAAAGTCACAAAGTATTTCCAGGACAAAATATCATATTGTTAGATCAAAGAGGCAAATGATCAGGCATATACATGTAATTAGACTACAGTTAGTGGGTTATTGTGTGTTGGAATGTGTGATAATTTTTTATGATTGTTCCCATTATTCATTGCCGTCTTTCTAAGAAGTTGAAATACACCCATCCCACTGACATTAGGCTTGACCATGTGGCTTGTTCACATCTGAAATGTGAGCTACTTCTAAAGGGAAGCCTTCTGTGCTTCCCTCATCTCTGTTTCATTTCTGAATAAAAATAGCAATGTCTCAGTTAGGAATGTTACTTCAACCTGGAGGAAAGCCATGGATGATCCTCAGTTGACCTTTATCATAAGAAATAAATCTTAGTTGTAGGAAGTCATTGAGATTTGGCAGCTGTTTGTTACTATAGCACAATCTAGTAAAACCTAAATAATACAAACTATTGATAACCCAGGAGTGCTTTTTGCTATACATCTTGTTCTGCTCCATAAAGGAACATTCATAAGCCAAATAATTCATCTCTTTGTTGGTTTCATGTAGATTGGATGAGTAAGTGGATCAAGGCTCTTCCTAGTATCTCTGTCTACGGCCATTGGAACTGATCTCGGTACCTTTAAATTCAAAGGGGATATAAGAGGCTTATCTGTGCTGTCATTGATCCAAGGCAATGATCTTCTGGTTTGCAATGAAAAATTAGAAATTTGAACAACTATTAATGACAAGTTCTGAGTCCCTTCTGTTGTTGTTCCTTGAATATATCACTCTTATTAAACCCCCACAGAACATGAGTATTTGACAGGACAGAATCTGAGTATTTCTGGATCCCCTAACTTTAGTGTCATTAAATATCATCAGTATAAAATTCTTCACATCTTCTCCATGTCTGGTATGAAGTTTTAATCTTTGTCCTTTCTAGTTAATTATTAAAGCTTGACATTACTTAGGAAATAATTTTACATGTTACTTATTTTTTCTATAATAATTTCCTTTAAATTTTTATGTTTTAATAAAGTAATTTTGAAAATAACAACGTATCTCAATTATATTAAGGGAGAGACAAACATTATAGATTTTATTGCCATTTAAGGCATAAGCCAGCATTTTAAAGGTGGAAACATTCTGTGTGATACTAAAGAAAAAATGGGAAACAGAATCAGTGGACCCTTGCAAAACTCAGAGGTTGCAAGTCTATTTATAGAGCTGTACTTTCCTACTGAACATTGTTCTTTAGCAAACTAAAGTTTTCCTTTAAAATTCTTAACAAAAATAAAAACAACTATAACAACAACAACAACAACAACAACAACAAAACCAGCAACAATTCCTGGCCCATATGGCTTCACTTTTTAATCCTTTTAAATGCTTTGATCTTATATTTCATCCAACCTGACAATCTCTGCCTTTTAATTGAGGTATTTAAAAATTTACATTTAATGTGATTCCAGGCCAGCATGGTGTCTCACACCTGTAATCCTAGCACTTTAGGAGGCTGAAGTGGGAGGATTACTTGAGGCCAGGAATTGGAGTTCAGCCTGGGCAGTACAGCCAGACCTTGTCTCTACAAAAATAAGAAAATTTAACTGGGCATGGTGGCGCAGGCCTGTAGTTGCAGGTATTTGAGGGGCTGAGGCAGGAGGATTGCTTGAGCCCAGGAGTTGGACGCTACAGTGAGTAAGCTATGATCATGTCACTGCACTCCACTTAGGGTGACAGAATGAGACCCTGTCTCTGACAAAAAAAATTTATATTTAATGTAATTCTTGATATATTTGAGTTTACACTTATAGTCTTGTTATTCAATTTATTTTTATTCCATCAGCTCTTTGGTAGCTTTTCCCTCATTTTCTGCCTCCTTTTTTTATTAATTGTATATTATTATTCTACCTAATATCTTTGGGTGATTTCTTGGTTGTGATCCCGTGGTTCCTTATTTTAGTGGTTGCTTTGGAAGTTATAATATACATATTTAAGTTATCACAATATACTTTCAAGATATTTGACACCACTTTAAGTATAGACCAAGAAGCTTAAACCATATTCATTCATTTCTCTCTTCCAGCTTTTGTGTTATTTTTTTCATGCTTTTTGCTTCTACATATATCAGAAATTTCACAATATATTTTTATTACTTTGGTTTTTAAAAAATTCACTTTTCTTTAAAGGACTTTAAATAATAAAAACATGCATTCATATTTATCTTGTAGCTACCATTTCCAATGTTCTGCTTTCCATTTTGTGGATCCAGATCCCTATTCTCCTTAATTTTCTTTCTGCCACATGGACTTCCTTTAATCTCTTGGGGTTTAGGCCTACTGTTGATGAGTTCTTTCAGCTTTGTATGTCTCAAAGAATCTTTAATGCTCCATTTTTGGAAGATTTTTTCTGGCTGTAGAATTTTATGTTGACATTTGGGTACTTTCTTTACTTTAAGGATATTGCTGTACTGTTTTCTGCCTTGAATTATGTTCAAAATGAAAACAATTATTCTTTTTATTGTTCAATACTTAATCTGCATTTTTCTATATATTTTAAAGATTTATCTCTTTATCATTGGATTATGATGCATCATGGTGTAGTACTGTCATATTTCTTATGCTTTGGGTTAATTGACATTCTTGGATCTGTGGGTTTACAGCTTTCATTAAACTTGAAAAAAATGACTATTATTTCTTTAAATATTGCTCTGCACCTGTTTTCTTCTTGGACTTTAATTACATATTTACAAGCTGCTAAAAGTTTTTCTTTGGCTTCCCGAAGTTGTTTTCACCTTTTTTTTTTTTTTTTGCAACTTTTTTCACTTTGAGTTTTATTTTGGGTATTTTCCATTGCTATGTATTCAAATTAAATAATCTTTTCTTCTGAAATACCTAATGTGCTATTAATCCTATCAATGCATTTTTCATTTCAGATAATTTAGTTCTTAACTCAAGAATTCCCATGTGTCTTTTTTATATATTACATATATTCATTTCTCCTGCTTAATCTTTCCTTTGGCTGTTTGAACACACAGATTGTAGTTATAATTACTAATTTTATGTCCTCATCTACTAATTCTATGTCATTCTGAGTCTATTTTGCTTAATTTATCTCCTCATTATGCTTCGCATTTTCTTACACCTCTGCATGCCTAGTAATTTTTGATTGGATGCCAGGCATTTTTAATTTATCTTATTGGCTTCTAAATATTTTTGCATTTCTGTAAATATTGTTGAACTTCATTCTATCATATAGTTAACTGCTGAGAAAAAGTTTGATCTTTGTCTTGCTGTTAAACTTTGTTAGGTGGATTCGGAGCAGCATGTTGTGTAAGACTAAGGTTTTCCCTAGTACTGAGGCAGAATCCTTATCATTACTCTACCCAAAGCCCCTTGAATGACAAGATTTTTCTATTCTGGCTGGTGAGAAGAGGAACTAGTCACAGCTTTATATGAGTACTAGGTAATTTTTCTTCTTTTAGATGACTCTTTCCTTCCCCTTGGTTAGTTTTTTCACATGCCTTTAATGTTAAGTGTTTAGCTGAAGACTTAAGGGTTATCCTATGTGTATCTCTGGAGTTTCAGGTATAGTTCTCTCCTGTCTGCTACTGTGCTCTTACTTTTGTCATCTTGGTCTTCTTGGGCTCTCAGCTTCATCTCATCATCTCATGGAGACCACTGGGCTCCACCTGGGCTCCCCATCACTGCACCATGGTAACAACTCTCTCAGGTAGGTAAGTTAGGCAATCATAAGGCTCACTTTGTTTCCTGTCTTGCAGAAATCACCGTCATTCATATTTGACATCTAATACCCTGAAAAACATTCTCTTTTATATATTGTATAATTTTTTATTTCAGTAAGGTGGGTATTTTCCATCTATATTATTCCATGGCACTCTAAAGAAGAAACCCCATTACACTGGTATTTATCTTTTAAAAGGCCACTACTCTATAAGGTATTTCATACCTACATTACTCCTTTCACTAACAGGTGTGTACAAACCAGCTTTTTTTTTTTCAGGGTAATTGTTGTTTTGTATAGTTTAATTTTTTAAACTGACATGATTTTTTCATCTCTATAGAGTCACTATATATATAATTTAAATCTGGTCTCATCACTCCCTCCCTTTCATTCTCCCTACCTGTATCCTTTTAAATAAAACACACAGCATAAAAAATTGCTTCTACAGTCTCCAAATATTCAGTCATTTTTGGTTTTATTTTTTTTTTCAGTGAAGCAGTCTTTTCCACATTGAAGAACAACATTCAATGAAGAAGATTTTGCTATTGTAAACTGAAATGTGTTACCCAGTGACATTCAGACACTGGTTTTAGTTTTGCCCTTTAGAGTTACAAAAAATAGCTCTTATTTCCTTTTCTGGGTGACAACCATTCCGCAATGTGAAGACAGTTACATGTGTTCTTCACACTCTCCCATCTACTTTAATGGTTCTTTCTGTAAAATATTTTTCCAGATGCCTCGTCATCTCGGTTATTCTTCACTGTTCTACAGCTTTCTAGTAGCCCCCTTATAATGTGGTTTCCAGAAGTGATACAAGATAGAAAGTGTAATCAATACAGCACAGAATACAGAAGACCTGTTGCTCCCTATGATTCACATCCTAAGAAGCCATTAATAGTATTTAAAGATCATGTTAGGTTTTAACACAGTTGCATCATTCTATAGAGAGAAACTCATGTTTGGCCTCTATGGAACTGAAATTATCAGATAATTTTCACATTATTAAAGACAATTGATATATTTATTCTGACACACCTTCAAAAATCAACGGCTACTAGAAATGTTAAGATTTCAAACTCTTCCAAATATCTCTGTAAATTAAATATATGTGTGTATATGTGTGTATATATATATATGGATATGGATATATATACACACACACACATACATAAAGTCACATAGATGCACTGAAAAAGAAAATGATTAAACAAAACTCTCTGAGTATGAGATTGTCTGTAACAATTGTCATCTAATATGTTTAGATGTTTATACTTTTTAGAAAAGTTTTAGTTAATAATTAGAACACACTGATATCAACCATAAGTTAATAATTATTTTCAAAGGTCTGACAAATTGTCACAAGACTGTAGCATTCTCTAGGGTGTGAACAAGGTCATATTTATTTTTGTTTGTTCCTTGAGTATCTGTTTGGTTCTATACTTTTCACAAAACAAGCAGTAAATTCCTAAGTGCTAAAAGTGCAGCTAAGCATCAGCTTTCCTAGAGAAAATGGGCATGTTACAGGGAGGCAGACATTGCTTCTGTATCACAAAGGACTTTATAAAATTGAAATTACCCCAAAGGGCTCTGCTTTGAAAGGCCATTGCTCTGCACCTGAACTATTCAAGCAAACAGCTGGTGACAGTCTGTCAACATAGTACGTATTGTACTGTAACATACTATAGTGAATTCTTGAATTCAGCAGAAATTTCATCTAGATCAGTTATAGAGTTTCTTCAAATACTGAAGCTCTATGTTGCTAATTTTCTGAGACATGTATGGAGTAAAGGACCAATCATACTAAGGCAAAAGCTATAAAAATAAAAGGATATTTGTATATTTTTACATTTTCAAACTAAAAGCTAATAGAGGTCTTGTGAGTGTGAGTGTATGCGTGTGTGTGTGTGTGTGTGTGTATGTGCAATACTCAATCTGAATTAAATAGAATTCAATAAAAATATTCTACATTTATGATAAAGAAAATCATCAACTTTAATATTGGCTATTTATATACCTTTTGACGATGGCAGTCTTGGCTTAGCTTTGTTCTTAAACATATTTTTTAACACATGCTTGACAGAATCCTGAAGCATGAGTAGATTATAGTCAAAGGCGGGTGAGAAGAAAGCAGTTTGTGTAGTGGTAATAGCATGAACAAACACATGGAAAGGCAAGAGGTTTTGGGAAATGACAGCCATTTTTTATTAATTAAATGATGACATGAGGAATGATTCTATGGTTGTGTTATACTTCTACACTAGCATTTTCAGCTTCATGGTTCTGAACAATATTTCTACTCCTTGAAAGGAATAAATAAGTATGTAGAAAAGTCAACTCCAAGTTGTTCTTAGGAGGCTGCAGACTGCTAACTCAAATGAGAGGAATATTCTCTAGAAATGAAAGAGGAAAAAACAAAGGTAAAGTGTGACAGAAACTGGCAAAATGCCCTAAAGAAAATATGGCAGAGTTTTATCATGTATATGAACATATGGATAAAATATAAATTTATTACATTATATTTGATCCACAAATAATTTTAATATTTTAGATCAAATTTCCACGTACCTAACTGAATGAAGATTTGCAAGGACTTTATTCCTTTGAGAAATGCCACTGTATTCTCGCAGGTAAGGGGAGCACAGTCTAAAAGCTAACGGTGCTTTATCACAGTGACCTCCATGTGCTTTCATCTTCCAGTTTCTGCAATGCAGTACTTTTGGTGTATTTGGTTGTTAAAACGGACCTCATTTCATCTCAGTTCAGCTGAGACTACCAAGAAAAAGAGAAGGAGAATAGACATTCTACATCCTAAAGCAAGCTGCTTAACAACATGTGTAAGTACAAGCTGAGACTACAAAACCTGTTTCTGCCAGCCTTAGTGATCATTCATTCGCCCCACCTGTAAAACGGTGGGGTGTTAAGAGTCCATAGGGAGAATCATTTTGGATGGCATAATTAAATTCTGTGCATCCCCCAAGCTCCCCAACTGGCCATCCTTCTCCATGGGGGAAATGAGGAGGGTCTTTTGCTCCCACTTAAAAAAACTGTTTGCAGACCTGACCACCTGCTACAGTTCTAATAATTAGCATTAAACTCTCACCAGAAGTTGTCTAAAGATGAAAACCTGTCTGGAGCTGCCTCTATATGGCACTACAGAGAAAAAAGGTTGTACTGAATTTCCTACTGCACTTAAGTAAAGGTGAAGAAAACATGTAGAACTCCAAAGATCAGCATTATCAGTGGGGGACAGTCAGACTGCACTTTCTGGAGGAGAACTTGACAAAGAAGATGTCCAGTGTAGGGACGTCCCTGGGCAAGAATTGGCTTGAGCCCAGAGTCAGCTTCTTGGGTCCAGAGGTGAATAGGTCCGGACCACTCCTTGAGGCCAGAAGTCAATAGGTCCAGACACGGCCTATTGACTGCTGAATGCTTCCTGGAGCTAGAGGTCAATGGCCTATTGAACGGACAAACTGTTCCCTATGGAAAATAGCCAAGGGCCTTAGGTCCTGCACACAAGCCAAGGCATGTCTCATTGTCCTGCACGTGGTAATGAGGTCCAAAGGTTAAGATGCAAATGTCTGCCTTCCTTGAGCAATGTCCATAAGAAATGGAACATGTCACCTCAGGACTCTAAAGATAGTCATGTACCAGAAAGTAGCTGCTGGACAAAAGGAGTATAAAAATAAAGCGACTGGTGCTTTTCGGCACTGCAGTCTTGTACCGTCTTTGTGTGTCTGTGTGTTTCTTTCTGTGTTCATCCCCCGTTCTGTAATCGGGCCACTACATCCAGGAAAACAGAATGGACATACACTGAGAGAGGATTTGGGGCAGGGAGGTGTGGGGAGAGGCAGTAACTGCTAGAATGGTAGGGGCTGGCTAAGGGAGGGGGGTCTTTGGTGCCTAGCCAGAGAAGAGGAGAACAAGCATCAGGATAATCTCTGAAAACAAATTAACAAATTAAAACAGAGACAACATAAAATCACTGGTGAGGAGGGAAAAGCAATGGTGTGCTTTCCACCTTCTGCAGGAGACACCATTGTCAGGTTATAATGGCACCATGCACAACAATGTGGTGCTTGGAGAGGGTAACTAGGTGATAGGATAAAAACAAAGCACACCCCACCCAGCCCACACTTCAGTATTCCAAGACTGAAGCAGGTCCAGGGTATAGGAGGTTAAAAATGTTCAAAGTTAATTGAAGCTCAGAGAACCTGTTTTTACAAAAGTACTAACTTCTGAAGAAAGAATGTACTCGGGACAGCACGATACAGAGAAGATATGAGACATTTGTGTGATTTTATTCAAAGTCAGAAAAAGATCAAATCTGGGAAGGCCTATAAAGGGACCCTGGCAAAAATAACATCACTTTATAGAGCTAAAATAGCTAGGAATAAACCTAAATAGAAATGTGCAATATCTATATAAAGAATATTTTAAAACACTTTTAAAGGACTCAAAGGAAGACTTGAACACTGTTCTTGGAGAGAAAGGCTGACTGACGTAAAGATGTCGACTTTCTTTAAGTTAATTTTATCATGATCCAAATAATAATAGCAAGTTTTTTTCACATCCTATGAGGGAGGGACAGGACTAAAGAAAATGCGTTGTTAGTACCCTTGGAAAAATCATAAAAACAGATACAAATACCCAGGAAATTTCAAGAAAAATAAAAAAAGAAAAGAAAAGAAAAGCAATAACCAGTCATAATAGATATTATTAATTAATAGATATAATTAATGCCCATTAATTATAACTGTTCATTATTGTCATAATACAATAATATTGTATTTAACTAGACAGATCAATAAGTGGAACAGAAAATTCAAAAATAAATCCAGGCCTGGCACAGTGACTCACATCTGTAATTCCAGCACTTTGGGAGGCCCGTGGAGGAGGATTACCTGACGCCGAGAGTTTGAGACCAGCCTGAAGTCTCATAGTGAGACTTTGTCTGTACAAAATGTAAATAAATAAATAATGAATAAATAAATAAATAAATTAGTGGGGTGTGATAGCGTATCCCTGTAGTCCTAGCTACTCGGGAAGCTGAGGCCGGAGGATCACTTGAGCCCAGGGGTTCCAGGCTGCAGTGAAACATGATTGAACCACTACACTACTCCAGCCTGGACAACAGAGCAAGATATAGTCTCCAAAATATAAAAAATGAAAAAATAAATCCTCAAAGGTATGTGAAGATTTAGTATATTTTATAGGGTTGTCTCAGGTCAGTGTATAATTAACTGGATCACTCAGTCAATGGTATTAGGAACACTGGGGACCATTTGGAAAAATATAAAAATGGATCCATTCTTCTTTCTGCTGAATATCACAATGGATTCCAAGCACATCACATATTTAGATGTTAAAAAAATGAAATAAAATCATACAAATATATGAGAAAAACACAGAAGAATTACTTTATTACCTCCTAGAGGCTGAGAACTTTCTAACTATGATTCAAAATAAAGAAACTATTAAAAGTTTTCTTTTTTTAAAATAGAATAAAGTCAACAACATAAATAATATCTTATATATGACAAAACACTGTAGCCTAAGTCCAAAAGCAAATGACAAATGGAGAAAAATATTTTCAATTTATATTGCAAAGGAATAAGAGTTTCCAGAAATAACTCAGAAAACGATTAATAAATAAATAGGAAAATGAACAATAGGTATGAATAGGCAATTCAAAGAAATGGAAATATAAATGCCTCTTAGATATGATAACATGCTCAACCTCAATTTATTAAGGAAATAAAAGTAAAGACTATAATGGTATTTCTTTTTCATCTATCCATATGACCAAAATACGTAAGTCTGATAATAGTGGCTTATTGAGGCTGTGGAATAATATTGCCACAGGGAATAAAAATTTATAAAATCCCCCAAAAGGGAAATTTGAATAAATCTCTTAAATGTATAAACTCAAAGGGCCTTTTGACCTAGTAATTCAAATTTCTGTATTTTACCCCCTACACAAATATTTTCACACATATGCATTGATCTATGTAAGCCTGCCCAACAGTGCGTGGAGGTGACACGTTATATACATCAATGTTTTGTGATTGATAAGAGAGAAGCAACTTTTACTTTATTTCCCTACGAAGCACGTGTCCTCAAAACCAGCTGTGGAAGAGAGAAGCAGTTCCAATCAAGCCAAATGCTTTGAACACACAGACATCTCTGACCTTCAGGATAATCAGCAGTTTGTATGCAAACAAACCATGTCTCATATCTTTCTCAGCATTTGGCAAAGGACCTTTTTCAAATAGGGGTCCAATGATTGCTGATGAATGATAGATGGAAGAACAAAGTGTAGTAGCAAAAAAGTGATATTTATCACTCTTTACCACTGTCGCTGCATTTAGATTGAAAATTAGGTATGGTCAGGAACTGTCTGCTCCCACTGGAATGTAAGTTCCATGAAGGGAGGGATCTATATATGTTTATCGTCAGCATGTTTCAAGGACCTAGAACATTGCCTTACATAAAGTAGGCAATACATTAAATACATTAAATGAGTTGAATAAATGAAGCAAACATTATTTCATGGTCTCTTTGGCACTACCGTATATTTTCTTTTACTTCGTATATCTGCCCTCTTAATTTCTGTTTAACTCCTGCTTACCAAATGTCCATCTTCACTTTGGATAGACATGTCCTAATATCTGACTATTCTTACCTGGGTCAGTTTTACATGGGTTATTTAGAATACCACATTAATTTTCAGAAATTCTTTAACTGACCTTGAAAAAGAGCCCCCCGCCCCCGCAGAAAGAAGATAATATGTATAATTGAGAATCCTTCCTTAAAATAATACAAATATGATTAGTTTTTTCTTTTAATTAATCATGGACATTACACCTCAAAGGCACATAGAATAGTTTTAGTGATGACACAGGATTCATAAAGATGTAGCTTCTCACATAATGGCAAGGAAGGGACAAAGATAAAAACCCCAATTTTGCAGAATAGGGCAATAATTCAGGGCATGAAAATTTCCCACAGTCTAAACAAACTAAACAAATGGAAATATGTTCTCTAGAACAGTCATAACTATCTCTATTCATGCCTTACTGTTCTATATTTTAAATGCCAGGTCTTTTTTACCTGGTACTTTCATTTATGGCTTCTGAGTTACTTGATCTCTTAGTAAATTATTTAAAGACTCCACCAAGCAGAACACGGGTTCTGTCAAAAATAAAGATTCAGAGGCAAATAGGATCAACACAAGGTCAAGCTTTTTTCAATAGAGTTAAGTTGGTCTCATATCTAGATAGTGTTTTTGTCTTGAAGCCATTTTAGTAGTGATTTTCTGGCTTTGTGGAGACCTTGTTTGTTAGGAGAGCTCTGTTTGAAATGGCTACATTAAATTTCATCGTCTCATTATTTATGGATCTGTCGCATTTTATCTCTCAAAAACTGACAGCTCTCAGTGATTAAAGATTAGTCCAACTCCATCCCTTCAAGTCTTTTATTGAAGGATAAATACTAAATAACTAATTATTAATATTTAATAGAATAAATTGAGTGATGAAAGTGCCTTTGAGTATGCCATTCTTCATTCACTGTCCAACGAAAATTTGTCAGCTCCTTGTCAGAAAACCTCTCTGCTTTGTTCTGATCCACCCTCTTCCTTCTGGGTTAGAAATTACTCTTTCTTACTTTCATAGCACTATGAGAATAACTCTATCATAGCAAATAGGTTTCAGGTATTATAATCATCATTTAACTTATCTGTAACATTCTATATGAAAAGCTCCTTACAGAAAAGTGACCTCTTTCATTTTTGTGTCTTTGAATCTAGCACAGTATGTGATGAATAGTAGAAGCTCAAAACAAAATTACTAAATAAAAAGATAAAAAATGAATAATATTATTATAACTAACTCTGGAAGGTTGAACAAAAATACATATAAATCACTAAATTCAAGAAAGAATAATAATGAAAGTTGCATATTTCTACTAATAAACACTAAGCATGTTTTCATTATTAATAAGTACATTGACATTTAGATATCAATTTGTTATTTACCAAATAACTATAGCTAAAACCTTATTTTTATTTCAGTTGTATTTTGAAAAAATTAACCTCCCTAGGTTTATGCTGTAAAATTCTTTTAACAGTCTGGAATCTTTTACATGCGGGTGTATACTGCCTATTACCTGATGACAATCAGTCCACACCACAGCCTAGTTCCAGCTACCGTATTACCAATAAAGGAAAACTAACTTCTTTTTTTATAGAATGTCTTTTTTTCCTTTGGGTAGATGCCCAGTAAAGGGATTGCTGGATCGAATGGTAGTTCTACTTTTAGCTCTTTGACGTATCTCCATATTGCTTTCCACAGAGGTTGCACTAGTTTGCAGTCCCACCAGCAGTGTATGAGTATTCTGATCTCTTTGCATCCACACCAACATTTATTGTTTTGGGACTTTTACTCAAATGTTTACAGCAGCACAATTCACAATTGCAAAGATGTGGAAACAACCCAAGTGCCCATCAATACATTAGTGGATTAATAAAATGTAGTATATGTATACCATGGAGTTCTACTCAGTCACAAAAAACGATGGTGATCTAGCACCTCTTGTATTATCCAGGATAGAGCTGGAGCCCATTCTACTAAGCGAAGTATCACAAGAATGGAAAAACAAGCACCACATGTACCCACCATCAAATTGGTTTTAACTGACCAACACTTATATGCACATATAGTAATAACATTCATTGGGTGTCGGGCAGATCGGAGGGGAGAAGGAGGGGATGGGTATATTCACACCATGCTGTGCATGCTGTCTGGGGGATGGCTTGAAGCTCTGACTTGGGTGGGGCAAAGGCAATATATGTAACCTAAACTTTGTACCCCCGTAATATTCTGAAATTAAAAAAATTAAAAAAATAGAAAGATATGTATATTAAAATGTTAATAAAGTTCATCTTCAAGTAAAAAAATTAAATAAAAAAATAAATCCAACAACATATAAAAATAAATATATACCATAGCCTAGTAGGGTGGATCCGAGGTATGCAAGACTGGTTCAACATTCATGAATAATTAGCACTATAATTCATCACATGAACAGACTAAAGGTAAAAAACCAGATGATCATATCAATAGACACAAAAAAAAAATTGACAAAATCCACCAATCATTCATGATAAAAATGAAAAACTCTCAGTAAACTAAGAATGAGCGGACTTCCTGAACTTGATGTAGTATGTATACAGAAAACCTACAGCTAACAACATACTTACTGGTGAGAAACTAGAAGTTTTTCTACTAAGATTAATAACAAGAAAAGTATAGTTCCTTTTGCCACTCCTTTTAAACATCATACTGGAAGTTCTAACTAGAGCAATAAGAGAAGAAAATAAAATAAAATTATACAGATTGTAAGAAAGAAATAAAACTGTCTTAGATTGCAGATGACTCAATCATTTATGCTAAAAATCTGATAGAATCAATAGAAATACTCCTGAAACTAACAAGCTATTATAGCAATGTTGCAGGATACAAAATCAATATGTAAAAATCAATTGTTTTCCTATATACCAGTGATAAACAAGTGAAATTTAAAATTAAAACACAATACCATTTACATTAACATTCAAAAAATGAAACAATTATGTGTAAATCTAACAAAATTTGTACAAGATTTATATGAAGAAAACTATAAAATTCTGATGGAAAAAATAAAAGAATAATTAAATAAATGGAGAAATAATCCATGTTCATGGAAAAGAAAATTCAGTGTGTCAAGACGTCAGTTCTTCCCAACTTCATCTATAGATTCAATGCAATTTTAATCACAATACTAGTGAGTTATTTTATAGATATCAACAGATTGTTTCTAAAATTTATATGAAGAGTCAATAGACCCAGTATAGCCTATGCCATATTGAAGTAGTACAGAGTAGAAGAAATGACACAACCTTACTTCAAGATTTGGTATAAAACTATAGTAATCAAGATAGTGCAATATTGGTGAAAAATAAGATGACTAGATCAGTAAAACAGATCGGAGAACCCAGAAATAGACCCACATAGATGTAGTCAACTGATTTTTGACAAAACAGCAAAGGCAATACAATGGAACAAAGGTAGTACTTTAAAGAAATTGTACTGGAACAACTGAGTATCCACATGGAAAAAAATTAATACAGACAGAGACTTTAAACACTTCATGAAAATTTACTCAAAATGTATCACAGACCTAAATGTAAAATGGAAAACTACAAAACTATTAGAAAATAACATAAAAGAAAATATAGGCTGGGCACGGTGGCTCATGCCTGTAATCCTAGCACTCTGGGAGGCCGAGACGGGAGGATTGCTCAAGGTCAGGAGTTCGAGACCAGCCTGAGCAAGAGCGAGACCCCATCTCTACTAAAAATAGAAAGAAATTATATGGACAACTAAAAATATATATACATATAAAACAAGTTAGCCAGGCATGGTGGCACATGCCTGTAGTCCCAGCTACTTGGGAGGCTGAGGCAGAAGGATTGCTTAAGCCCAGGAGTTTGAGGTTGCTGTGAGCTAGGCTGATGCCACGGCACTCTTGCTCCGGCAACAGAGTGAGACTCTGTCTCAAAAAAAAAAAAAAAAAAAAGAAAAGAAAAAGTAAAAGAAAATATAGATGACCTTGGGTTTGGTTATTACTTTTTAGATATGAGACCAAAGGCACAACCCATGAAAGAAAGAACTGATGGAGTTTGCTGAAATTAAAACTTTCTGCTCCAGAAAAGACACTGTCAAAGGAATGAAAAGATAAGCCACAGAATGGAAGGAAATAATTGCAAAAGACATATTTGATAAAGGACTGTTTTCTAAAATAAACAAAGAACTCTTAAAACTCAACAATAAAGAAACAAACAACCCAATTAAAAATGAACCAAATACTTTAATGGGAACCTCACCAAGGAAGATATGTAGATAGAAAATGAGCATATAAAAAAAAGCTCAACATCAAATGTCATCAGGGAAATGTAAATTAAGTGTAAAAAATGACATACCAGTATATACCTATTTAAATAGCACAATCCAAAACACAGACAAAAGCAAATGCTAGCAAGGATGCAGAGCAACAAGAGCACTCATTCACTGCAGTGGGAATGTAAAATAGCACAGCTACTTTGGAAGACAGTTTGGCAGTTTTTTACAAAACTGAACATACTCTAACCATATGATCTAAAAATTTAGCTTTTTAGTATTTATCCAAAGGAGCTGAAAAATTATGTCTATGCAAAAATCTGCAGATGAAAATTTATAGCATCTTTATTCATAATTTCCAAACTTGGAAGCAACTGAGATGTCTTCCAGTAGGTAAATGGGTAAGCTGTGGTACAACCAGATGGTGGAATATTAGTCAGCACTAAATATAAATAAACTATCAGGCTGTGAAAAGTCATGGAGGAAACTTAAATGCATATTACTAAGTGAAAGATGCCTATTTGAAAGGTTACATATGATATGATTCCAACCATGAGACATTCTGGAAATGGCAAAATTATGGAGACAGTAAAAATATTAGTGGTTGCCAACAGTTGGGGGGACAGAGGGATGAATAGGTGGAGTACAGAGAATTTTTAGGGAAGTCCAACTACTCTGTATGATACTGTGTTGGCCATGTGTCATTTTATATTTTCCAGACTCACGAGGAAGGAACCCTTATGGAGACTATGGATTTGGGATAATAATGGTGTCAAAATTTAGGTTTTTCAATTGTAACACATGTGCCACTCGGTTAGAGGATGTTGATAATGGGGTGTGCATGTGTGGGGAGAGTGGGTGTTTGGAAAAATCTCTGAACCTGCCTTTCAATTTTGTTGTGAACCTAAAGCTGCTATAAAAAACAAAATCTTAAAGAAAACAAAAACTATTAAGTTGAAAATCAAGATTTCATTATATGCCTATATCAATCCACCTATTTAAAATTCAGAATGATTAAATTTTATTCAGAATATGATTGAATAAATGACAAAGTCATTTCAAAGACAATATGAATTACCTGAGTTGGGAGAGGAAAAAAATATCACCATGCAATGAAGAAACGGCATGTCTGTAACTGGGCTTTGTGAAGGGGGCAGAATTTTCCTAAGGTCAGAGGTTGATGGAAAAAGACATAGGGCATCCGTTTCTTCAGCTGATATACCAAACTGAGCCATTCTCAATAAATACGGATCTGCTGGTAAATAAACCTTCTCTTAATCAGTGGCTTTAGGTTATGAGCTCTTCTTCCACTTTCTATTTCCATGAACTATAAGATTGTCGCTTTAGAAATATTAGTAATTTACATACTTCTAGGCATTTGAGGAGATTGAAACTATTTGGGAATTTGATTTCTATGAATGGCTCTTCATAATGTTTAAAAACAAAAGAAAAAATGATTTTACCGAAAAATTAAAAAACAGTTGAAGATTTTATTTCTGATCTTCTTCCAAGGAGAAAAAAATAAGAAAGTAAATGGGGAACAAAAAATTATGGATGCTTGAAGGTCTCTTGGAAGTATTATTGTTTCTTGGTCTTAAAGATTCATGTTGTGGAAAATATGCTTTAAGATTATCCTTTTGGTTTCTAATTTGTGAAATAGATCCTAGAGGGTCTCTGCTTATGGCTTCCCAGATATGATGGTCCCAGAACAGCTAAATTGGTAAAAGAGTTGATTAGGGAGACTAGAAAAAGATATAATTAGCCAGAATTGTGATGAAGGGATATGCCAAGCCTTTTATAAATGAGGCTTTGTTGAGTTCAAAGAGTGAGATAAGAATAGAACCCAAGGGAAAAATGAACAACATGGTGGATGAAAAGTGTTAGATAAAAAGAAAAGTCTAAATTTAAACCAACCAATAGTGAGAATCTTGAGTTTCTCTTTAATTATATGATTTCAATGTTGCGAGAAGAGGAGCAATGCCTTGAAGACCCAGCAGTTATAAATTGCTTGTAGTTATAAATTGATGAAGCAAATATTTTGCATGTATAAATCCAACATGGGTAGCTTTAGATGGGCTTTGCTTTAAGTATGACTGGTACCGCTTCTGCTGATGTTCACATTGGGCCATATTCAGACCTTACATATTGTTACTTGATTCTGAATTCTACCATAGCTATCTAGCTCCCAATCCCAGAGAAAATAAAATTAGCATGAAGTGGACAAACACTGGCAATAGCAGCAAATGCTGACAACCAGCTTGCCAAAGTGGCTATAAAAAATAAGATGTGGAGTTCAAAAAAAGCACATAATCATTCTCGGCTTTACATATGGATGTACACACATTGTCCTCAGTTATCAAGGTAAGTGGTACTCACTTAGGTAAGGTTTATTAAAAATAGTTTAAAATGGTAACCACCAAAGATGTGGCAAATTCCCTATTCGTGGTCCACCTCCTTAACAGTCTGAGGTAATTGAGGAATAGTTGAAATGAGTCTGACCTATTTAAGTTGCTTCCTTAATATACAGGTTGGGCATATTTCTTAACCTCTTCTAGACTCAATTTCAGTGTCTGTAAAATTACATATATATATAGAGAGAGAGAGAAAGAGAAAGAGAGATCTGTATAGATAGAGAGCATTCACACTGGTTCAACAGATGATTAATAAACTACCTACATATAACAAATATGCTCTCTCGATACGTGGATATGCATGATGCTGTCTTAGACACACACCACACACTTATTGTAACAGGAATTGTAGTGGTGTTCAATCAATGAAATCTAAAATTATAGTTTTAATCATAAGGTAGAGAAAAACATAAAAGTTACATTTTTAGCTAGATCTGATTTCACTCACCAACTCTTGAACATTTTTACCTTTCCCATGACTGATTGGATGATGAGTCTTCAGATTTGATTGCTGTATTGTGACCAACGTTTAAAACAGAATTTTTGAAGTATGATGAGGAAAAGAACCCTTCATATGTTCAAGCTTATATACCCACATGTATCACACAGTCACATGGAAATTTATAAAGTCAAACAGTCAAATATGGGTGGAAATATCAATGACACTATTTTTTTTTTCGTGAAGAAAACTGGTTTCAGAGGGAAAAAAAATACATTCAAACCCACCGCAGCCAGAAAGCTGACAACAATTAAAACTAATTAAATGCTTGTTTAACATAGTTCTCTTTAACCAATATCTTAATACTATTAATATGATCTCAATTCTATTCCCTGAAGCCATGAGGAACTCTCTTGTTTTACTTTTCTCTCCCCAGGCAGTGTGAGAATAAGAATAAAATATGCAAAGATGTCTATCTGATGTCAATAATTTCATTTTAATAAGAAGCTTCTTGTTTTCCCATTGTCATTTGACAGGAGTGACTATGTATTTCTGGAATTGAAATTAACCTTCTTTATTTTTCTTTTTTATTAATAAAGATATCTATTGAAACACAGTCTAAAGGGCTTTATACAAAATGAAAACAAAGTGTTAAATCTATTAAATGCTTAGACAAACCAACTATTTGTTACACAGATTAAAATTTAATGCAGAATGCATATTTATTCTATTTATTGGGAGTTTATTCTGTGCCAATAAGGAAGAAATCAGCTTCCACAATAAATACAAGTTTATGTCTTATTAAAAAGTTAAAATATCAAGTAACAAAAAGGACCTTAACATTTTACTACCCAGAACAAACATCGCAACCCTGTTATCTATTATCAGTGCTTTACACCATTAGAAAAATTCTGAGACTCCTTTATAGATCCAAATCTATCACAATATGTTTTCTTTCAACTGCATGGTATCAGTAGCTCTTTAAATAGTTGTTTGGGTTTTCTGTCTGCAAAGTACACCTTTCTCTCTGTCGTTGTGTACAGCATGGTCTCCACTCCTCTCCTCTTCTAGTGTCCCAAAGCTTCTCTTTCCCTGCTCACTATGAGACGATTCCTTGAGAGGATCTTAGGTTTTGCTCATGTATAAATTATATATTTGCTGTGTTAAGGAACATGGGTCAGCCAGATCCTGGCTGGTACGCGTTTCTCACATTCTTCCTGAAATACAGTTCTTATAAAGGATGAGGGCTTTTTTAAACATTCTGAGTCAGTAATATTATTTTGTACAACATTAAACACATCCCTAGTGCTTTCCAAATATTACTGCTAAATCTCACAATAAACATAATATGGTATGTAGAGGACCATCACTTTTAAAAACCAAGGAACTAAGATTTAAAGAGGATAAATAATTTACCAAATATTGTACAACTAGGTAATAAAACTGGAACTTAAATGAGCTCTGATTCACAGAACACCTGTTGGAACATTATGTATCTCCTTCTTTGATCAAAACACTCACGCATTTCTAATGCTCTCTTCCAAGCAATGGGTCTGAAAGTTTCTTTGTAAGGAAAATGGCTTTGATAAATCTGTTGAGGGGCAGATACGCAAGATTTTAAGGCAAAAGGAGAAAAACACCTAGCTCAATAAAAAAAAAAGAGGGAGGAAGCTAGAAAGCTGAACAATGTCTTTGGGACAGGGTTGGGGTTCCCTGGTTGCTTGAAGGATTAAACAGAGGCTTTAAGGAAAGTCTGTCTCCTGGAGTTTATGGCGCTATGGCTATACTTCAGTAATTTTCAGGAAATCTTAGATTGCACTCTAATGATTTTTGAAGAGTTTTTTTTTTTTCTTTTAATGAAAGAATGTGGAGAAATGCCACCTGCTGCTGCAAGAATGGACTACAACAGATGCAGCCTATTGGGCACCCGACTTGTGGTATCTCATACCCATCACTGAAATACGCTGAAAAGAAGCAAAAAGAGGGAAGGCATAACTCCTGCTGTTGAGAAACTTCAACTTTAGTTGAAAATTTGAATAAAGTTTAAAATGCTCATTTAATATTTTAACTGGGTGAGGTAGTGTTATATGAGTAAAGGAGATGGATCTGTTAGGACTCTTAGTGGGAATAAAAGACATCTTAATAATATTTAAATAATATTAATGACTTTTAAATAAAAAGCATAATAAGAACAAGGGTATATAATTATCTGTTTATAAAATATTACAAAACTAACTTCCATATTGTCTTTATATTACCATATATATGTAGATCCTATTTTGATTTGAGGCCACATGGATTATTTTCTCCCATCCAACCACTAACCAGGTCCAACTCTGCTTAGCTTCTGAGATCAGACAGGATTGGTCATGATCAGGGTGGTATGGCTATAGACAACATGTATATTATCTTCTTGATATCACTAGATAGGATTGTTACATAATGCAAAAATGCCCTCAATGTAGCATATGAATGCTAAAGAAATCTCAAGTGAGACACAACTCTAGTTCTCTTTTGCTTAAAGAGATTTATTCTGCTCTCAGATTCAACGTTAGCAACCGTATGAACACCTGCTATTTGTTGCATACTCTATTAGGTACCACAAGGAACAATGGAAGTAAATGGCAAAATCTTTTCCTTCCACATTTTTCATAAAAGAAGCCAGGCTGCTGAAAGTGCTCCTGGAGCCATGTAGATGCAGATGCAGATAATTTTCCATCTGAGCCCTCCCTGATTGCATTCACAGAATAGACATGATGTGTGACAGACCTAGCTGCCTATCTACATCCAAAGAATTTAAAAGGAAAATGAAACAGAAATCAAAAGAAGAAATAAAAACACAATATAATTGTAACAGTAGGCTGACTTTTTTTTTTTGTAAACCAATACACTTTAACATCTACGATGTAATAGGACTATTTTTGCATTATTGTGTGCTCTCTTATATTCTGTCATGAGAACGAGTTTTCAGAAAATTATATCTAAAAATATTATTGTTATATTTTTCTTTTTCACTCTAATGGCAGAGATTATACTACCAAGAACAGAACACTTTTCCAAAAAATAATAATAGATAATCATTTCCTTTGACAAGGACTATAATGAGGGCATAAAATGAAAGAGGGAGAAAGTATACATTTATTCTTGTGACAAATATTTCAATGCACAGAAAATTGCAGACCATTAATCTATTTGTGTGACAAGCTTAGGCTGGACTATCATAGGACTTGGGGGATGTTATATCCTATGCTGGTTTCTTTCTCTGGAAGGAAAATTATGCATCTGGTGGAATATGGAAGAATACAAATTGAAAGTGCAAATGCACTCTGCCAAACTACATATAGAAGCATTTCTCCCAGCAATTTCTGGAAACACCCATTTTCAAGCACAATATAATACAAGTCCCATAATTAATTAGCTTTATGGGGCTGTGCTCAGCAGTCACTTGCTTTGAAAAGCAAATTAAAGTAACTGTTTCTGATAAGTTAAAGAGTCATTATCAATGTGCCTGAAATGATAAACCAGAGTGTTCTTATCACACCAAATTTTCTATAGTAAGGGAAAAAAATAAATATTTCTAGAAGTCACTAAGCTTTCCACGGGGAAAAAAAATAAATGAAATGTATTTACCAGTCAGTGGTATAACTGAATATACAGGGTTACAATGCAGTTGAGGTCAAAACACCCTCGAATCTTTATTTTTATGTATTTTCTGCCCTTGTCATCTGGTTATTAGTAAAGATGTTTTCTGAATAAGATAAGTAATATTGGCTACATATCTAGATGGGGCTTGAGATGATCTTCCACTATGAATACTGATTATCAGCCAAAATGTCTAGAAGAGAATTCTAGAACAATGAAAACATATCACATCAGTATTCTGGATTTTTCTAAAGAAAATTAAATTTTTAAACTCTTTTAAAAATAAGCCTAATTTGTAGAGGCTGGACCTAGAAGAAAGGATGGATGGAAGGATGGATGGAAAGAATGTGAGCAAGGTGAATAGTCAGGTGAAAATGCCTGCCCAAAGCCGTTTGTTTGCTGAGTGCAAAGGTCAGCTGAAAACAGCTGAGCTGTATGGAAGTTGTTAAAGAAATTAACAAAGGGCCCTGACCCTTTGCATGTGTCCTTGGAAATAAATACGGGGAGGAAGTCAGCTGAGGAGGCCATTTTCTCCCTTAGATTTTAGTCTCTCCCCTTCTCTCAAAACACTGTGTGTTTCGAGTAATTATTCATTCCTTTGCTACCAAGCTCAAGCGCAAAAAGCAGCCGCAACAGTAATTGATTATTTATGTTTCTGTACAAAGCAGAGTCTTAGAGGAAACTGACATGGCTTCAGGACTGGGTTTAGCCATAGATAGACTTTTGCTAATAAGAATGGAAAACATAGCACACTGTCTGTGCCCAGGTAAGACAGACAGTAACTAGGCAATCAGTACTAACAAAAACAGGAATTGGTCTGGAAAAAGTTTGTGCTGTGTGTCCCGTCTTGATCTTACTGTAAGCCGTAAACTGAGCGGTGGTCCCAAAAAAGTTATGTCTGTGTTCAAATCCCTAAAACCTGTGAATGTTAGTTTATTTGGGGAAAGGGTCTTTGCAGATGTAAAGATGTAATTAAGTTAAAGTCCTGAGATACAATCATCCTGGGTTACCTGAGCAGGCCCTAAATCTAATGACAAATGTCCTCATAACAGAAAAAAGGAGAAAAGACACAGACAGCAAAGAGCAGGAAACAGACATCAAAGGGATGCAGCTGCAAGCCAAGGCATGGCAAGGATTGCCAGGAGCCACCAAAAAAAAAAAGCAAGGATCAGATTCTTCCCAGAGCCTTTGAGGGAGTGCAGCCCTGCTGACACCTTGATTTCAGACTTCTGGCCTCTATAATTATATTGCTCGAAGCCACCCATTTTGTGGTAAATTGTTACAGCAGCTCTAGGACACTCTTAATACACCATATCACTCTCAAAGTGAAGTGGAGATGATTTGGTGTATTAAATAAAAATATACCAAGAAAGTCACTTTTGGTGAAAAAGAAAAGGTAGATATTCCCATTTCTTAACTGTCTAGAACTACTGGGAAGACTTAAGCACAAAACCTGCTGATATCTCAGAAACCTGGCCGAGAGAAAAGAGGGGACAGCTTGGCTCTGGCAAGACGGGGAAGAAACTTTAGACGAGAATGATCCATGTGCCGATGGCATCTTCTGTATACCTACTAAGCAAGTATCTAATGAGAAAGACAAGCTGTGCTTCGGTTAATGATAATATTACCATTAATGAAACTCAATGTGGTGAGAAGGTAGGCATGGCAGAAGGCTGGACAGATCTGAGTGGAACAAAAAGTTTCTCAATTAAAAAACAAATAAACAAGCAAAAAAACAGGATGAATTTCTGGGAAAGACCAGAGAAAGCGAAAAGAGACAAATTCTGGCATCTCTGATTGTAGCCAACATGGCTGAACCACTGACTATCAATTTAGTCGCCCCACTAACTGTGTTAACTGCTCGTATGCCCCATTAAGAGGGTGTAGGGTATAGAAAACTTCTGGACTGTTTCCAGATGACCCCGTGGAATGTATGAACTACACACCACTTTCTGTTTCTTAATACAGTCTCTTTCAGAAGACTTAATGAAGTCTTCAGAGATCTGGGGTTTGTTTTGGTTTTTGTTTTTGGAAGAACGTAAAAACCGTTGAGAAGGCACAATGGTTTCAATTTTCCTAGATATTTGTGTGTTTATTTCAATTGCTTGGCTGACAGGGGTAAATGCTAAGACTCAGTATTTTTAATTCTTTCTGCAGTGTTCAGCATGATTTAACAGTTGACAGCCACTGTAATATATCAGGAAGATTGTGCTGTGTGAAATATTCTTTCATTTGATAGCAACAATTTCATTGCCATTGTATGGCACAGGTGCCATGGGGGAAGTCATGGTGATGTATTGACATCATTTAGATCTTCCTAATATGATAATTTCCTCATAATTCTAAGACCTCTGCCCTGATTCATAGAAAGGTTCAGACACAGTCCTCTGACTACCCCTCTGGCTACAGTTTTCTACCTGTAAGACAGCAGAAACCATAAAAAGGGGAGAAAATGTTCAGTGATATGTAA
The DNA here is from genome assembly GCF_020740605.2 of Lemur catta. NCBI lineage: Eukaryota > Metazoa > Chordata > Mammalia > Primates > Lemuridae > Lemur > Lemur catta. Next base: position 90,279,664 of record NC_059135.1, on the reverse strand, counting down.
TGAATAAAATAAAATATTTTGGCACAATGACAGATTTAAAGTCAGCTCTACCATTTACTTGCTGTGTGATATGGGGGAAATGTTTTACCTGCATAGAGATCAGCTTCTGTGTCAGTTAAGAGCTATAGTCGGCTGGCAGAAGCAGAAACAAAACACAAAGAGGTATAGTCTTTTTCTTAAAGTAAGCATGAAGAGAAGACAGTCGAGGGATGGTCAGGGAGCTCCAAAAAGTCAATAAAGCCTGGGTCCTCATGTCCATTAATCTGCTTTCCTTAGCAGGTGGCTTCTATCCTTAAGGCCACCTCAAGCTCATGGTGGCCCCAGTCATCATATCCGCATCCCAGGCAGGAAGCTGGAAAAGCGTGCATTGGCATGAGAGAGGTTAAAAAGAGGACATTCCAAATATCTGCACACTTCTTCAGGAACTTCACATCCAACAATATTCTGCTTACATCTCATTGATCTCCCCCGTAACAATAGAAATTAGAGAAGACCATCCTTTTTCTTTTTTTTTTTTAATATTATCTAATTTTATTTTATTTTTTATATTATTTATTTCAGCTTATTATGGGGGTACAAAAGTTCAGGTTATACATATTGCCCATGTCCTCCCCCCGCCCCCCCCCCCCGAGTCAGAGCTTCAAGCATGTCCATTCCCTAGACAGTGTGCATCGCACTCATTGTGTAGGTATACCCCCATCCCCTCCCCCTACCCCCATCCCCCTGAGACCATCCTTTTTCTAGACACATTACCTCCTAATTAAAAAACAAAAAAGTCTTATTACTAAGAGTTTTTTTAAGTCATATAAGATAATATTTATTGTATGAATATCACATCTAATTCACTCAAGCTTTCCTTCCTTGACAGATGTCAAATTTATTTTCTGTATGGACTTTTGAGTCTTTGTCCATTGCTGCAGTATATCTGATACCATAACTATTGTCTACATTTCTTCTAGGCACTAGCCTTGTGCAATGATCCATATCCTTTTGCCTCTTAATACATTTATTCATTTATTCCTTCTTTCAACATTTGTTGTGACTCTACTATGGGTCAGTTTCTAAGCTGAATAAGGTACAGTGTCTACTATTCCAAAGAGCTCAAAATCTTCCAAGAAAGACAGACATAGGTAGAACACACGCTCACATGTACACATACATGCAAAGACAAACATATGAAAATTGTTTTAAAAATGTAAGAGTTGTGGAGCACTAAGACAGGAGTGGTCTGAGAGGGTAGAACCCCAGAAATCTCCCTCAGACCATCTTCCTGTCATGGTGTCTTTTCCCCATCCCGGAATAACCTTATCCTGAATTCTCACAGTGTAGACTGAATTACTTGTTTGAAACTTTATATAATTGCAACCATACTGTTTGTGCTCACTTGTGTCAGGCTTCTGTTTATCAACATTGTACTTTTGAGATACATCCATATTGTTGCATGAAGTTGGAACTTGTTTTCAATGCTTTACCATGTGCCACTGTCTATGCCATAGTTTATTCAATCATTCTATTGCCAATGCACACTTTTGTAGTTTCTGGTTTAAGATTACTATGTATGCTATTGCAATAAAAGTATCATACATGTTTTTGTGAATATATGTACTTATTCCTCTTGGATATACATTATAGAATTACTGAGGTATGTTTTATGTACATATTAAGTTTTTGAAGATACTGCTCAACAGTTTTCCAAAGTGATTATATAAATTTATCTATTTCTATTTAAAATGCCATTTATATGCCTCCATTATGAGAGTCCTAATTAGTCCATATCTTCACCAACACATGATATTGAACTTACATTTCATCTACTGATTTCCTCCCTAATAATTAGTGTTTTCCACAGTCTTGCACACCACAGTGACAGCTGTGTGTCTGCATTGATTTCTCTCTCCATTTCAGTCCCGGAATTCAGTGAAGCACAAAGCATGATCATACTATTTCTAAACATCTTTCTATTGTATCAGTCACTCTTACTCTCTGTTGCTAACTTCCTAGTCTACCTTAGTCGACTGCAATAGCTTCCTAATGGTCTCCCCTTCTTTTGCCCCTTCCAATCCATTCTTCATACAGCAGCCAATTAAATGTTTTCAAAATAAATTGGATTATTTCACAGTCCTTTTAAGAAAACCCTTATATGAAATATTCTACAAGAAAACATTATAAGTATAATGTTTTCAAGGTTTATTCTAATTTAGCATATATTAGAACACGATTCCTTTTTATGGTTGAATAGCATTACATTGTATAGATATGCCACATTTGTTTATTCATTTATTAATACACATATGGGTTATTTTCTCCGATTGGCGGTTATGAAAAGATCAGCTATGAACATTTGCATACATTCTGCTAAATAAAAGAAGCCAGACACAAAAGGCCACATATTATAGGATTCAATTTATATGATATATCCAAAATAGACAAATCCATAGAGACAGAAAGCAGACGTAGGGTTTCCAGGAGCATGGAAGGGGAAGAATGAGAGTGACTGCTTAATCAATATGAGATTTCCATTGGGGTGATTTAAAAAAGTTCTGGAACTAGGTAGTGGTGATAGTTGAAGAATGTTGTTAATGTATTCAATGCCACTGAATTATGCATTTTAAAATAGTTAAAATGGTAGGTTTTATGTTATGTATATTTTACTACAAAAAAACAAGATTATAGCGATGGTTGTGCAACTATTTAAATATACCGAAATCATTGAACTATACACTTTAAATGTGTGAGTTTTATGGTATGTTAATTATATGTCAATAAAGCTTTTTTAAAAGCCCTTCATATAATTTTTATTTTAGTTTGACTAAATTCCAAACTTCTCATCTTGGATAGTCTGACTCCTTTTGATCCATCATTCTGACTCGGAGCTATTCTTCTCAGATTAACTAAAATCCAGCCTTTTTTATAATCTCCTTCTGGCTCCTATAACACACTGCATTTTCCTTACCTTGGGCGCTCTGTATTTGCCATTCCCTTTGCCTGAAATATCATTCATCCTGATTCTCCCCATGGTGGAATCATTCCCATCCTGTAAATTTCACTGAAAATGTCATCCCTGTGGAATAGACCTCTCCTCACCCTGTCCAAGCAGCCCTCAGGTGCTGCCTCCTGCACACATATGCATTCAGTTTGCTCTACCATGACTCCAACTCCATCACCTGAATGCCTCATTCCCAATCTGTAATAACAAACTTATGTGTTTACCTATTTAACATGTCTCTCCCCCACTAGGGGAGAAGCTCCATGACTGTGGAGACCATGCCGGCTTCGTTCACCACTAACAGTTTCTGGCACTCTGTGCTTAAGAAATACTTATCAAAAATTAAATTATTAATGCATGCCTCTCACTGCTCTATACTAGAAGGTGGCATTTCAACAGATTCTTTGGATAAAGGCACTCCATACACTTAAGTGAAGAATTCTTACTATGCCTTGACCCATATAGAACTACAGCAAAGGTTTTTAGAATAGTGAATATTAGAAATGTCATCTGAGTCTCTTCGATTCTTAAATGCAAAAGATGTTATCTAAAGAGTAATACGCCTTTTGATTTATTTTAATTTTCTTACTATTTGAAAGTTTTATTCTTCAATACCAGTATTACCATTGCTATATAATCACTGTGTTTTCAGTCTATTTCAAGTGAAACATGGCTAAGCATTGTAACTACTTAAGTTACAGAGAAAGAAATTAGATTACTTTTACTTGTTGATATTTTTTACAATTAAACAACTCATAAAAGCAGTTAAATGAAAAGATAAGGAGACTATAATCAGCCTCAGCCACTTTCTAGGTACAGGGCGAATCCCTTAGTCTTTCTGTGACTGTCTTCATCTATCAAATGCACAGGTTGTGTTAAATGAATGTCATGGCCTCTGTGAGTCCCCCTGCCCTAAGAACCTTCCCATGCAGAAATCATTTTAAAAATCTGCTGACTGGTTGCCATCACCTTATTCAGTTCTGCCTCTTCCATAAAAAATAAATTTTAAAATGCACCACCAGAGATTTTAATTTTAACAGGTGTTATACTTCTTTTGTTTGTATAATTTCTTACTTATTACTAGTTTAGCTTATTTCTAAAAATTTACATATCAAATCAGAATTATACCTTAATATCCTGGCACCCTTTGATATTCCATTGTGTAAGGAGATACAGTTCACATTGAACTGGGGAGTTTATACACATTGGCAATTAGTTGTGCCTTGTATATTGCAGATTTTTATATCTTTGTACTGAGTCTCTGAGATTTTGTGTCAAGACATGTAACTATATATTAATAACATGTCACGATTTGGAAAAATATATGCCAAAGTGCTATGGTTGAGTTGAAGATACAGCTGCTGGGGAAAAAAAATGGTAGGAAAATCATAGGGTACAAGAAGCATATTTAATGTGTTTGGAATGACTTTAAATATATCCACATAATCTGCAAATTCTCTTTACTATAGAAATGAGAGGTAAGTTTAAGATGAAGCAGTCCAGGAATATTTGGGAGTATTGCCCCCCTTATTTTGACAACTAATAAATGACAATGAAAAAAGATACGAGGGGTTGTTGGAAGTGACAAAAAGAACATGAATAAGTTATCTTGAATAGAAGGAAAAACACTGATTAAAAGTATTGGGAAAGTTTACACAGGTACTATTCCTCATATATACTATTCCTTTTGTTTTCCTCTCTCACCATTACTGTTCTAACCATTCTGCCTCTTTAACCAGACTTTTGGTTATCTCAGCCTGCAGAAATCATACCCTTTCCCCAGACAGCAGCAGTGCTTATGTAAAGTATGTGAAGTCAAGCGACCTTGTTGTCTAGTTCATGTTTGTGAGACGCTTCCTTCACGTGGCTGTAAGCTCTCTGTGGGCAAAGATGGTCTCGTAGTTCTTTTTTGTGCCCATAGCACTGTGGTAATTCCTCCCTGTAAAGATAAATGCTTACTAAATTCAATCCCACTAATATTTACTGGCCATTTATTCTATGTCCCAACATGACTAATGCAGAAATGAGGCAGAGCCATAGTTGCTTTCTATCTCAAGAGGGCACCTTGATGCTTTTTCATATCGGTAACACTTGCCCAATTTCAAATTTCGTCATGCAAAGCTGACGCACTGGGTTTTGAAGACACGTGAAGTAGTACGCATCTGTGGACGTACCCTGGTTCTGTTACATCTTTCTGGAAAGGAGGTAGAGTTGATTAACTGCCTAATTCCCGGGGATGGGAAAGTTGGGGGTTGAACAAAATGTAAACTTGTCTCTGAACCTCAGAACAAACTAGAAAAACCAGTGGAATACTTTGATATCTTCATCAATAAAGGCAGAGATTTTATTTCAGTGATTTTAAAGTCATATTAATACCAAAAATTGTCCTAATCCATTAATGATGAAACCTAAGCTGTTAAGAGATCTTTCTTCTATGTGGGCAGAAAATAAGAATATTGATCCCTATGGTATTCTGGATTCTGTGTGAAGCATGTCATATAAATGTTGGTATTTTGCTCTTATAACAAACTTAAAGGTAGGCTTTATTTTGTCAATTTTCATAATGTGAAACTTAGACTCAAAGAAATCAGTACCTTTTCCAATTTCATAAAACTAAAAAGAAGATGAGCCCTCCACAAATTCTATGAGATTTACTTTCCCATTCTCCTTGTAATTGTGTAGCACTGGAACAGAGTGGTGTGCATTTATATTCTTGGAATTAATTATTGAAAGTAGCTATTAGAATTAGAAAAATAAATATTATAATAATAGAATAATTTCACATTTTCAGCTAGTGTGGTTATTGAAAATTTAATAGTTGCTGCATAAATATAGTTGATCATGTTTTCTTCCAACAGAATAACAATGAAGAAAAACTGTAATTTAATTTTACATTTGAAGTAAAGGCTAATAATGCTAGCCTATAAAGTTATTCTCTGGAAAGTTGTTCTGTAAAACAAATGTTACTGGTTTTAATTAGACTACATATATGCACAATTTCACATTTGATGCTGAAATGGCAAATTAAAGAATTCAATCTCATTGGCCTTAATTCAATTCAGAGTAAAAAATAACTTCTCATTTTAGAGCTTAAGCAATAAAAACAGCTTTAAAGTTCTGTCTTTGAATTTTAATCTATTCTTTTTGTCTGCCTGTTTTGAAGGTTCAATTTTTAGCACAAGCTACCTCCTATACGTATTTCTCTTTTTCCTGCCCAGAAAACAATGCCATTATTAAAGCAAACTTTTGAGAGGGTCAAACATACTTGCAATAGAGGAAAGAAAAAAACTCTTCAGAGATTTTATTTGTAAAGATGTTTTAACAAATTTCAATTTCTCAATAGCTCTATCTCATTTATAATGCATAGTGCATTTACTGTAATTCTTTTTGTCTCTGATAGCCACTACAGAAATCTCTCCTGCTTAGCTTTCAGCAGCGATGCATTGGTTTACCTAGGAGACCTGCACGTATTCAAATAACCTAGAATAACATAGAATTGAATATAATTAAAAATTAGCTAAATATTCCATTGGTCAGGTCTCTCATATTTGATATACATTGCATGATCTGCCCATTAAGAAAGAATGGATGAATGAATGAAGGTATCCATAACCTTGGAAATGAAATTGAGGTTGGGAGCCATTTGTCAGGCAGTCAATTGATCTATTAAATTGAAAGATCTAGAACAGAAATGAAACAGTATTAAGTTATGTAAGTCTGTGTCTTGCCCTCTCTTATTCACAGAAGGCTTTGTTAATTGGTCATACAACTATATCACGGAGGTCAAATCCTGTAACATACTTCGCTGCTGCAATCCCCAATTATGTAGACTAGCCAAAAGAGCTGAAACTGAGCTAGTAGAGCTAGAAAGTGTGAGGTGAATGAAGCAAAACAATTAAAACTGGAGGCTCCTTGCCTACATATTGAAAAGCCATGAACGTTTTTATCTGAGAAACAGTATTGCTTATGGTTAAGAAACCAGACTCTAGAGCCATACTGCCTGAGTTCACATCCCATCTCTGCCACTATCTCTGTACCTAAAATGGAGCAAAAATAATCAACCTCATGATGTGAAAATTGAATGAACCTGCAATGATGCCTGACACATGAAAAAGGCACAATAATGGATAGGTGTTTTAATTACATTAGATATGAAGACCTTCTGCTAGCCCTAGTCAGAAATGATGCTTAAAGTGAAAAATAGGTTCAAATTGCCAGCTTTGTTATTCTCCCTTCAGTCAATTTTTTTTTTGTTTCGCAGAATCCTTAACATGCCTCTAAGTTTATACTTTCTTAGGTGTGATGATCAGTTTTATGCATCAATTTGGCTAGACTATAGTACCCAGTTATTTAATCAAATCTAGACGTTTCTGTGAAAGTATATTATAGACGTGGCTAACTTCTACAATCAATCAACTGAAGGAGGAAAAACATGTGCCTGTTTTACAGATGAAAGAAGAACTGGAATAGGACAGCTGATGTTCACATTGCTCAGAAAGAGAAGAGGCCAGAGACACGGACAGGGACTCATGGGCTATGAACAATGGTTTGGTTGCATGGTTAGGTTCTTGGAGGAAACATAATTGGAAATCGGTGACAAGGAGGTTTGAGAAAGATGTATGTGAATGTCTCTCTTTAGATGGGCAAAAAATGTGACGATATCCATCTGCTCAATGATTTACGTGTCTATCCCTCCACTGATACTACAGTCTTGATTACTTTCGCTACATATAATAACAAACTCTTGATACTCATGTTTTATTCTTCTTTTTAAAAATTATTTTAGCTATTCTAGTTCCTTTTGTTTTCTATATAAATTTTAGAATAATCTTGTATGTAACTACAAAACAGAGTTTAATAGGAATTGTACAAAAACTTTTATATCAATTGGGAGAGAACTGAAATTTTTACACTATAACTCTCCATTTATTTAGATCATCTGATTTCTTTCATCAGAGTTTTATAGTTTTCCATCTATAAATCATAGGAATATTTTGTTAGATTTATGCCTAAAGCATTTCATTTTATTTTGGTTCTTTTGTCAAAGATTGATTATCATTAGATTGATTTGTTTCCATGTGAAAACAAAACTCAGGCTCAGATAACTAAATAGGTTGCCCATGGCAATGTAACTAGATGGTGGCACAGATTATTTCCTGATTGTAAGTTTAGGGCTCTACATTACAATATGGTGCAATTTCCCCTTTCTCTTTATATTTCTGTTCATGTTCATGTGCATGGTTATCAACTATTAATAGTATAATTTCACAGTACAAGGCTTAACGCCTCCTCTCTCCTAGACAGTGCATATTAGTGTATCTTCTTTGCCAAATGAGTCACAAATGATTAATAAATGTTAGGGAAATAATCTTAGTGGATGAAGGCAGCAAAGCATTAGTTCTTTCTGTTTATACTCAATGGTAAGTCCTAAAACATTTCATTTAGCTCAAATTTTATGAAAGAGGAGACTTTGTAAATTAATACCCCCAACCACATATTAATAAAAAAAACAGTAGAAGAGTGAAATTTTGCTTGATAATCTACAGTAGAGGAAGAATAAGTCTGGAGTTAACAAAGTTATATATAAGACTTGTATTTAGAAATATCATGCCTGGAACTTTTGTAATTTGGTTCTCTTGAGTATAAATTTTTTTTGTAGTTGATTCTTAATTTTCTTTTCAATCACATAATTGCTGGTATAATGCCAAAAAAAGAGAAGGATGACTTCTAGAATAAAAGCAACTAAAACCTAAGAGGGACTTCCTAACTCTGCTTATCCACCAGCCCAATCACTGCTACTGCCAGGGTTCAGACACCCATGAAATTTCAACTGAACAGAATTTAAAAAGACAGAGATAAGTTTTGTAAGCGAAATTAAGGAGGTCTGCGGCTGAAAATTTATCTTCATGTAAAAGGATCTTGTAGACATTACAAACATTACTTTCAAAATCAGAAGGAAGGTAGGTGAAAGGAAACCCATTTCAGTTAGGCTTTTGATCCTCTGGGTAGCTTCCATCAGATCATTTCATTCTGTACCTCTTTTTCTCCATTTCTAAAGCAATAATTGCCATATCACTATCTTGAAAGTGTGATTTAAGAACTAAATTCTAGGAATTTCTACTGGCCTCATTTTCCCATTTGAAGAAAATGATGAAATTATATCAGAAACTCTTCTAAGTTTGCTTTTAGCTTTAAAACGCTAGGACTCCAATAGGTCATAAGTTATTTCCATGAAACTGAAAAATATTTTCTTCAGAAGGCCCGGGCCAAGAACAGCTATGTTATGTACATGGAATAAACAATCATTCACACAAACAGAGAATTAGTATGGATTTCTTTAGCACCCTAAAGAAATGGGACATCTGACTGGCAAATTTTGGTGGTGAGTCGGAAAATGGAAAGGCCAGGATCACAGAGACCCGTCTGGGGAGAGGAGAGGCCTGTAGAAAGGATGCCAAGGGGGTCAAGGTCAAGGGTGCTTTCTTCGTGGTAGATGCTCAACGGGGTGGTAAGCTTTCTTGGAATGTAGGACTAAAGATTGCTAGTACACGGAGAAGGAAGACTCCAAAAGGGAAATCTGTGGAACGTTAAAGACTGCCTCGAGGCCGGCGCGGTGGCTCACACCTGTAATCCTAGCACTCTGGGAGGCCGAGGCGGGTGGATTGCTCAAGGTCAGGAGTTCGAGACCAGCCTGAGCAAGAGCAAGACCCCATCTCTACTAAAAAAAAAAAATAGAAAGAAATTATCTGGCCAACTAAAATATATATAGCAAAAATTAGCCGGGCATGGTGGCGCATGTCTGTAGTCCCAGCTACTCCGGAGGCTGAGGCAGTAGGATCCCTTAAGCCCAGGAGTTTGAGGTTGCTGTGAGCTAGGCTGATGCCACGGTACTCACTCTAGCCCGGGCAACACAGCAAGACTCTGTCTCAAAAAAAAAAAAAGACTGCCTCGAGAGATCAGTGTATCAAGTTTTATAAGCATCTCTCTTAAAAATGAACCTTGAAATCATAAACAAGAACTCTCACCATATAAATGAATTTATTATAAAGCTTAGACTTGCTATTAAAAATATTCTTATTGGCCAGGCTCGGTGGCTCACGCCTGTAATCCTAGCCCTCTGGGAGGCTGAGGCGGGTGGATCGCTCGAGGTCAGGAGTTCGAGACAAGCCTGAGCGAGACCCCGTCTCTACTAAAAATAGAAATAAAAATTATCTGGACAACTAAAAATATATATAGAAAAAATTAGCAGGGCATGGTGGCGTAGGCCTGTAGTCCCAGCTACTCGGGAGGCTGAGGCAGTAGGATTGCTTAAGCCCAGGAGTTTGAGGTTGCTGTGAGCTAGGCTGATGCCACGGCACTCACTCTAGCCTGGGCAACAAAGTGAGAGTCTGTCTCAAAAAAAAAAAAAAAAAAAAAATTCTTATTATCAGGACTTATTCTTGGCAAAATTATGGTGCAGAAAAAGAAAATCTTAATGGCTTTCTCACCTCCCCACATCATATTTATCCTCCTGTTCACTTCTCATTCTTCCCTTGGCTCTCCCACCCTACTCCCCACTTAGCCATCAAGTCCTCAGACAACTCACTGTACAACCTCTCAGCCATGAACTTGACCTGGGAACACTGCATGGTCCTTTAAGACCTCTCTAGAAGCATGGTGCAGGAGGATGAGCAAAGGTTTGAAGTCAGGTGACATAGAGGTGAATGAATCCCAGCACCCTGAGCATGTGGAGAAATTACACACTTGCCAAGCCTTGACATCTAAAACTGCTGTGAAGTTTAAAGGTGATCATATACTTAAAACTCCTACCACAAGGAGGAGTTTCGGAGGCAATTCTAAGGCACCAAGATTTTCTTTTTTTTTTTTCCCCTTCACTTTCTTTCTTTTTTTTTTTTTAAATTTCAGCATATTATGGGGGTACAAAAGTTTAGGTTATGTATATTGCCCATGCCCCCCCACCCCCAGAGTCAGAGCTTCAAGCGTGTCCATTCCCCAGATGGTGTGCACCTCACTCATTATGTAGGTATACACCCATCCCCTCTGCTCCCCACATCTGCCCAACACCCAGTTGGTGTTATTCCCAAATGTGCACTTAGGTGATGATCAGGGAAACCAATTTGCTGGTGAGTACATGTGGTGCTTATTTTTCCATTCTTGGGATACTTCACTTAGTAGAATGGGTTCAAACTCTATCCAGGAGAACAAAAGGGATTCTATATCACCGTTATTTCTTATGCTGAGTAATACTCCATGGTATACATATACCACATTTTACTGCAACCCCTGTGGAAAGCACTATGAAGATACCTTAAACAGATACAAGTAGACCTACCATTTGAGTATAATTTTAATACTTGAGACCTGAAGTTTTCAAACTTCCTCTGTTCAGCGTGCTCTTAGTATCTCAGTGATTTTTTCATAATCCCCATAAGCCAAAAGAAATGAGTCCTGTTTACTAAGAATTTAGGTTCAAACAACTTAAAGTGTTTATGTCCTAACAAATCAGGAGTTATTTGAAAAAAAAACACAAATAAATTAGAAGAAATTAACCACAATTACATAAATATCATTAGTTACTAAAGGTATGTGTGTACCTGTTTGTCACTGCACCACTTCTCAAACCTCAGAATCAGATTGGCCACAGCCACTTTCATTATTATCACAGTAAACAACATAACCTCTGCTTTGAAAAGATATGATATGATTGCAGACTATATAGTCTGATTGGACATAGACACTGGGTTGCTTAGAACTCGTAGTTTACTCATTGGCATCAAATAACTAGTGTCACTCTTCTTTTTGTGAAAACTTAAGATACCCCTTAGCACATCTATGAGTTCACCATGGTGCCCTGAAAACTTTGTCACACATTTTGAGTAGCATAGGCTTAGATTATTGACAAGTATCTTGTAGAGAGAGAACCAATTATTTTTCAACGTTTTTAGAAGTTAGGAATAGACTTTAATATAATAAAGCTATTTATGTGGCATTTCATACATAATTTTCCCATATGAAAATCAACCTTGATTACCAGGTGATAGAGTAGAGGTCTTTAGCCAGAACTATGGAGAAATGCTTCCTGTTTTATATTCTGTCAGTAATTCACTGTGAATGCTTGGAGAAAGTCATCCATGCTTCTATACCTCAGGCTTTGTGTTCCAATGATAAGATAGAAAAAATTATTTCTTCTCACCAGCAGACAAAAATCATTTCCTAAAGTTAAATGGAAGAATCCATATGAATGTATATTGACATAAAAGACAAGATATAAAGTGTTATTGTACCCAATAAATTCAAATATATATAATTGAATAATTTAAATCAATAAATGATCCACTTAAGCTGAGGAAGAAGGTTTCCATTGTGGTTTCTCATCCTGACTTTCTATATTGTTTATCCTAGAAGAGAAATTATTGTGTATCATAATATAAATCTTACAGCCACTCTCACCCTTGCCCAATTATTCTATAGAATTTAAAAAATAATTTAATTGACATAAAAATTTAATTTAAATTAAATTTAATTATTAAATTGAATTAAAATTAAGTTTGATACATACATACATGCTCATTGTAGAGTTTAAATTCCAGATGAATAAAATCTCTCCCCTCTTCTCTCTGCCCATGTCCACTAACCACCATCCACAGGAACAATGACTGCTGTTAACAATATATATATTTCCAGATATTTTAATGCACTGAAATAATTTTGTACATATATTTAGAAATACATAGTCATTTGTATATTTTATATAAAATATTAGATTGTAAGTATTGCATTGAATTTTTCAAAATTTACTCATTTTGGATAAATCATTTTATATTAGGAGCTATAAACTTACCTGAATCTTTTACCTGCTATTTAATACTGTATTGTGTGTTGCGCTGGACACCTTCTCTTTGTCTCTCCAGATATCCACTCTTCTCCACCCTGCTCTGTGCCCTGGGAAACTGAGCGGAAACGACTGCATGGAAGAGCTCTTGATCTCTACCACCTTCCTTGCCCTCTGGCTTCTGGTTGCATCTGTCAGTTTAGTGAAAGCCATTGATAAGAGATACAGAAAGAAGGAGAAAAGCAAAGCAAAGCCATTCATTCCCCAATTTCATTTGTAATTGTTTCTTATTGGTTTGCCATCTGCCTCTACGAAAGGTCATGCTTCTTGTCAGGTGGCCTTCCACATGCAGCTGTCACAAGTTTCTGATTAGGCCCAGGAGCACTGGGAGTTTTCCACTGTTATTAACCCCAGGGTACTGTGCCACCCTTGTTGCCTTTCCTAAACTTGTATCTATATCATTGTAAACAATGCCTTTATTAAACTATGCTCAGTCACCCAATTTGAGTGTGCCACTTGTTTTCATGTAAATCTTTGACCAATGCATGAGGGATTATTATACTTCACTTGCACATTTATAGTTGCTTCCAGTGTTTGATGTTTTATAGAATGCTACAATGAACACCCTTAATCATCCTTCTCTCTATGTACTGTGAATATTCTTTCATGATGAATATTATTTTATGATTTATACCTGGAAGAGTAGTTTTGGGGTCAAAAGGGAGCTTCAGTTTAAATATGGATAGATACTGCTGAAAGTCCTTCCAGAAAGGGAGGACCAATTTATTCTCTCTCCAAAAGTAAATGAGAGCACATATTTTTCCACCCCCTTATCATCAATAAATTTTATAAACCTTTCTTAAAATATTGTATAAAATGTCATCTTTTTATTGTTTTAATTTGTATTTCACTGATTACTAATGAGAACAAACTTCTTTTACCATTTTTATTAGCCATTTATATTTTCTCTCTAAATTGTTAATTCAAATCTGCCATCACCATAGGTGGACGGAATGGCAGTTGGAATGATATGAGAAACACATGGAGCGGGACTGAGAGGTCCTGGCCAAGACCGTCCTAGACCAGCCAGCCCTGGCCACCTCATTCACTGACTGTAGACACCTGAGCAAGCCCAATTCCGATCATCAGCTCTAACCCAAATCAACAGAATCTCTAGGTTAATATGTAGTCTTATGAGGAAAACAAATGGTTGCTTCTTTAAACTCGAAGATTTGGGTAGTTTGTTAAGCAGGAATAAAACATTGATAAAATCACCTGAGCCACTTCTTAAGACACTTCTTTACTTTCTTGTTCTTATTAAACTTCCCACCCTGGAGAACACTGCTTCTCCTGGAAGATTCTCAAGAGGCTGTTTCACTTTCCTTACTCCTGTTAATACTATTAATATATCTTGAGATGGAATAGATATCACCCTTGTCATATCCAATCTATTGTCTTCCCTTTTCTTCTAAAACACCCAGCTTTAATAATGATCCTTCCTCATACCTGGAAACATCAGGTTTAAATTTGATGTCATCCTTCCTCCTTACAAATATCTATGGGCACTTAGGCTTCTTTTCATACGCCTTAAAATTGTACCTCCCAGTGTATTATCATTCTGTCCACCATGACTACTTTCATAACTCTCGATGATTTAAATATTGGCATAGATAATTCACTCCACAATTACAGTCATACCCTAGATCTTATCACTAAAAATAAATGAAAATCTTCCATAATTTCAATCTCAAACACATTGCTCTCTAATTCCCACACTTTCTTTCCCCAGCTTACATGCTCTAAAATCCCAACACCAATAACCAGAACCTAAAATGTATTGCTCTTTTTATCTTTTATTGTTCCTTTCTTACTTTGTATCTATTCTTTTATCTTTACCCAGCTTAAATTCAAAAATGATAAACTGTTATAAACAATCTCTTTCCTATATCTTCACTTTTCTTGGTAAGACCGCAACTCTGGTTCCTTTTCTCTGCCTACCTTGCATCTCTAAACACCCACTTGAACGTAGTGGTGAAAAATACACTATCATGTGGATTGTTTACATATAGAATCATGTTTACTAGCTTCTTGTATACCTTACTGCTTCTCAACAAGCAGTATTATTTTTTTTCATTCTCTGTTTAATCTGACATTTCTCTAGATGACCACTTCAGACATTGTGCTTTCTTCTCAAGCCTCCAACATCTACGGTCTTAGCTAATGAGCTCACTTCTTGTTTAAGAGAAGAAATTATAGCAGTCAAAAGACCTTCCAGAAGCTGTTACCACCATCATAACACACCTAATTGTTTTTGTGGTAATATGTAATTTTCTAGTTCACTACAAATGAATTGTCCATGCTTCTATCTATTGGCAATACCTACAGTGTGCAATAAATTCTATTCTCAGTAGTTCCCTGAATAGTATCACTTCATCAAGGTTTGCCTCTCTTTCATCTATTATTTTCAAGCATATGCATGATCTTTCACATCAGTAGTGAAACCTTCTGCTTTTTCTTTTATCTGAAACATACTTGTCTTGGTCCATTCGTATTGCTATAAAGGAATATCTGAGAATGGGTAATTTATAAAGAAAAGAAGCTTCTTTGGCTCATGGCTCTGCAGGCTGTACAAGAACCATGGCACCAGCATCTGCTTCTGGTGAGGGCCTCAGGCTTCTTCCACTCATGGTGGAAGGAGAAGGGGAGCCGGCGTGTGCAGAGGTACCATGGAGAGGGAGGAAGTGAGTGAGAGGGGTGGGGGTGCCAAGCTCTTTTCAACAATGAGTTCTCTCTCAGAACTAAGAATGAGAACTCACTTGCTCCTATGAAAATGGCACCAAGCCATACATGAGAGTTACAGCCCATGATCCAAACACCTCCCACCAGGCCCCACCCCCAACACTGGGAATCAAATTTCAATGTGAGACTTGGTAGGGCCAAACAAACCACATCCAAACTAGGGGAATACCACAACAAATAAACGAATCTTCTGATCTTCCCCCGCACTCCTTATATACAAACTTGTTTTTTCTCTTTACAACAAAACTCCTTAAAAGACATCACTAAACCCATTTATTCTAAAATTTCTGTTCTTAATATATTTGAGCCCATTCCAGGCAAACCTATTTCTCCTGTCACTCTACCAAAATTATAATGCAAGGTCAGCAAGGACCTCTTAATTATTAAATACAACAGTCAATTCTTAGTCCTCATCTTTCTGATCTATCTGCAGCATTTGCTTTTTTCATCTTTAGAACACATTTTTTAGCTTGTATTCCAGATGACATACTCTCCCAGATTTCCTTCTCTACTCTAACATGTCATTTTTATTGTTCTTCACTGTTTTTTCTCATTTTCTACTCTAAAAATATTGAAATTCCTAAGGGCTTAGTCCTTGAATTCTTTATTTTTTTTTTCACTTACATGTATATACTAACCAAATATCATCCAGTGACATGTTTTTAAATGTAGTTTTTACACGAGAAACTTTACAATTTATACCTCCTAACTAGATTTTATCCTACCCAAAGAATTAAATACTCAGCTTTTTAGTTGATATTTGTACTTAGTTTTCTGCTAGGCAATGTAAAACAAACATGCCCCAGACTAACGTCTCAGACTCTAACATGTCATCATTATCACCACCTGTTCTTTCTACAGTCTTTGCCATCTCAGTTTAAGGCAACTCCATTTTTTATTTCACAACCCTTTCGGTTGCCTGTTTCCTTTCTAGAGACTAAACTATGCTAGGTGTAACATAGGTTCTCAGTGTGAGAGAGTAAATGAATGAAGGCATTGTTGTGAAGAATTACAAACTTTATCAATTATAAGGATACCTATTTTTGTCCTCTTAAATGCATGTAATTTTAACATTTCCTTTGCCCTAATACACCTGTTCCTAACCCAGGAACACACCTGGGTTTTTCAGTTTTTCTTTGACACATATCTGTTATACTTGTTTTCTTTCTTTACTACCATCATTTATGACTCATTTTCTTTTAAGCATAGCTATTTTAAATAGAAAAAAAATCACTATTTCAAAACCAAATTTGAGACCAAGCATTTACATTTTTTAAATTTTAGATATTCTTTTGATTTTTAATTACTGAAATGTTTAGATTACTTTTGACAACTTGTTTTATGTTTTCTACTTTCTCTTCTTTTTAAAAAGTTATTCTTATGTTTTGATGAATTCATGAAGTTAACTTACTTCCATTTTTCTCTACTGGTTTGAAAGTTTGACATCTCATTAATATTTTTCAAATGGTTTCACTTGAAATTTTTACATTTGTATTTAAACTTTGCTACTTCTAAGCAATGCCTTATGTTAATCATTTTCTTTATATTTCAGATATAAATAAAAATCTTCACAATTATTTTGCTCTTTCTGCTACCTTCTGCCATATTTAACATCAGAGAGTTAAGGAACCTATTCCACTTGGATATAATCAATGAATTAATTTTAAAATTAAAATTATAATATTTGTCTTCAAAAACCACCCTCATTCAAGCCTAAATATAAATTATACTTGTCTCATTGTTCTTCACCATGTCTTGTATGGTCTGTCTCTTAGACTCATCTTTTTTTTTTTTTTTTTTTCCAAAATACATTCTCTAGGAATTATTTCAGATAGGGGTAGGTGGGTAAGAAACATTGTGTGCTTGAGCATGTTTACATATTTTTATTATTCTCTCCTAGTTGAATGTTTGGTTAAATGTAGAGTTCTAGTTAAATATTTATACTTCAGAAATAGACAGATAATCCTTTACAGTCTTATACCTAAGGTTGCTAAAGGGACTGCAGACATCTATGGGCTAGTTATTCATTTAATAGTTGCTTCTACTCCCATACCATCCCACAGAATGTTAACAATATTCCCCTTTGAGCTCTAAAATTTCATTCTGATATGACAAGGTATGGGTCACTTTTAAATTTACTTTCTTATTTAGGGTTGACAATAAAAATCTAAGAATCTGTGTTTTCAATTATTTTTAAAGAACTTTTATAAATGATTTGTTTTTATAGCTCATCTCCCTACTCTCTGCTGTCGCTTTTGTACTTAACAAATATTGACTGATGATGGAATTTGATTTATTCCTTTTGTGTATTAAATTTTATTGTATTCTCTCTCCCTGCCTCCCTCCCTCCCTGTTCCTCTCTTGGCTTGCACCTCTGCATGTGTGTGTGTGTGCGTGTGTGTGTGTGTGTGTGTGTGTGTGTGTGATGTATTCTGTGAGATCCCTTGTATAATCTCCCAGCTCACTAATTGACTGTGTTTATCTGGGTCCTCTTTACCTCATCTACTGATACCCCATACCCTACAATTTTGATTTTTATTTTTCAACTTCCGTATTTTTCACTTTGATGATGTCCACTCAGATCATTTTATACCAATATTTATATTAATATTTTCATATTATTTTTTAATCTGACCATATATTTTGTTATGAATAACGCAAAGATGATTGCACATAATTTCCTTTTATTCTATATTTTATTTATCCAAATAGATTGCAAGTAATTCAAGAAAACTTAATATGCTTTATTTTTTTTTTTTACCCTTTCTTAGTTCTTTTTACCTTGATTGACACAAGATATACATAAGGATTCATTGCTTCAAGAGCAAGGGCTTACTCTCTCTGCTTCCTTAGTGCTTCCATTTTCACTTCTGAGCATAAGCCTTCTATTCCAGTCATAGGCATATGTGAATCTCTACCTTTTCTCTCCTCCACTGAGCTTCTAAATCTCTGTCTTGTCTGTTTTAGGCTCAGTTCTCCCAAGTCATCCAAGTAATTTGGGTACTGGAAGAATTTGAATAATTGATTACAAATAAACTGCAGGGCAAGAAATAGGAGTCAGTAAATTCAAGGTCTCGTTTGTTCAAATAGGATTTAATTTTCACTGCCAGTTGCACATTGGAAACAATAATATTTTTCAGAAATAACTAAGAGTCACAAAACAAGTCAAAACAAATCATTATCTTGGGAGAAATTATAGAATTTATGGTCACCAAGAAAGCATTTTTCTCATACAATTACTTTATTCATTTTAAACAAAATCCTGCCTTATCAAGATAGCATATGACTTAGTTATAGAAACTGCTATAAAAATAATAATGGGTGTAGCAATTTATATCACTGAAACATTGCAAACTAAACAAACAGAAGCAGATGATGAGCAATAATTTCAAATGGAGACAACCCAGAATCAACACTTTATTTTGTTAGTGACAGTTCCAGAATGTCAAATAGACTATAAGACTCACAAATGATAATTAAATTACCTGCATTCACTCATTTATGTTGCAATTATTAAGTATTTACATGCAAAAAGAACTTAGAGCTCCTGCGGTCAGAGACACTGAATGTGCAATAATTATTACTTGCCTACCAAATGGCTAAACAAAAATCTCAATAGCCAATTTAAATCTAATGGTTGAACTAATCAATCCAAATGAAAATAAAAAATGTGAAAAGTTAAAAATAGACTACAATAGAAAGGAAAAAAAATCATCCAGAGTAGCCATTATAAAATTGTAATTTTGTAATTTCCACTCTAGAAAGTAGCACAAATTTATAGACATATATTATAATATATATATTGATTATAAAAAAGAAGTTAAGAAAATCCATTTTCAAATCTTGTTGGGCAACCTTATCTTTGCCTCAAAGTCAACTAAAATATTACTGTGTATTAAGTATTCACTATCATTTATAAAATACAAATTCATTTTATTCCATCTGAGTTAATCTATTTGTAGAAAGAAGCTATGGACGTGGGAATATAAGACATGGTTAAAGATGTCAAATACTAGAAGATTTAGTTTTTGTACCAAAGGGCAAAAAATAAAATTACAATACTATTTTTCTGATGCTGATTATAATTAAAAGTGAAAATGTATAAAAATGAGTAGTGAATATAGTGAACAGTAGAAACTGTTAAGGGTGGGAAATATCAGCTCTCCCTTGAAGTTTCATTTGGGTATTGTGAAGTGAAAGAAAGCTTGTAGAAAGGAACACACGTCCACAATTTCTTATCTGTAATTTTGAATCTCAATGTCTGAGAAATATGTTTTAGGTCAGACGAGCCTGACCTAAACAAAGTGACCTAGAATCCTTACATATCTCACTCAGTGTGATTATTCACATGTTCTACTGAAGAAATATCAATGTGTCCCTGCCTCTCCTGGGGAGTGTTACTCGTATACTATATATCTTTCTAATTCTAAGATCTGACACATACCTTGTCCCAAGTGTTTTAAGAAGGAAAGATGAATTCATATTTAAGTAGTCAGCAAGGAGGCATGTCATCCAAAGCAAAAGCTGAACACTATAAACCAAAAAACATGTTATATTGAAATACTAAAGATAAAACCTCTAAATTTATTCTTTATGTAGATATCCAACTTAGTGTGACCTTTTCAGTCTGTCAATTCTTCTAATAGTGTTGCCATTTTG
Organism: Lemur catta; assembly: GCF_020740605.2. Taxonomy (NCBI): domain Eukaryota; kingdom Metazoa; phylum Chordata; class Mammalia; order Primates; family Lemuridae; genus Lemur; species Lemur catta. The sequence continues at coordinate 90,259,388 of NC_059135.1, read as the reverse complement.
GCTCTAGGAATGTGTGTGTGTGTGTGTGTGTGTGTGTGTATAGATGGGTATTTTGAGAACCTGGGTGATACTGATTTTAAAGTCTTTAGTAGTGGCTTATTTCTCTTCTGAGAAGATGTGTGTAAATTGTGAGCAAGGCTAAAATACATTTGATGGCATTTCAGTGAAAAATACAAGTTATGAATTTGGATAATGCTTTTGGAAATGAAAACATAAAACTAATTTTTGTGTTATTTAGTGTTTCAAGCATTTTATATATTATAACAAAACAAAAAGATTTTCCAAATGGATAGTCACTCAGTATCAAACTTTCTCAAGTAATCATGTCAAAGACAGTCATTTTTTTGCAAGCATTCATATAAGAATGTTTAAAAAGTCAATCTTCTAACTTGAAAGTAATAACATATTTTCTAATGTGGAGTAAGAGGATACAACTCATTGATATTTTATTACTTTTTTATCTGGAAAATGACCATTTCCTAACAATCCTTTTCCAGGTCAATCTCAACAACTCCTCATACTACAAATATGAGATTACAGGATTAATACTCTACCATTTATATATGTACACATATATATTTACGTGTGTATGAATGTGTAAACTGACCTAAGCTGATTTGTTCATTCAGCAATTATTGAGTCCTTTCAGTAAATATCTGTAGGATATCTACTAAAATCACCTTTGTGATTCCTTACCCACAATGCTACTACAAAGTATATATTATAAAAAAGTTTTATACTGTGTTTTTCCAAGCTTACAAATATTGATTGACATGCAGGCACAAAAGTAGCTATGGATCCTTTTCTTGAAAGCTCAGATCAGGGAAAACACTCTCTGTTCTCTGGCATCCCAACAAGCATGTTGAATAAAAAATTCATATGTGGTAGATACAACAATATTTTGACAGCATAATGAGCCAGTCTTCCAGGTGACTCAGGCAACAGAGGGCCTCATGAAATGGGGAGACACAAGAGTACAGAGAGCTACACTTAGTGCACTGACTTGAATCTATTACACTTCTAAAGTTGATGGAATTTCATATGTTGTCTATGCTGAAGTGGTGTGCATTAGTCATAACTATATCTTGAATATCAATAATTTCAAAAATTAAAATCAAATTTCACAAATCAAATTTTCAGTTGTATTAATTGCTCACATAACTACTTCCAAAATGTGGATTCCTGATCATGGTATGTTAAATGCTCATGTTCTTGTACTAAGACTAGAACAGTGGTTTTTCAGCAAAGGATATATCATCCTTGTACGGTACTTTTAGAAATGTATCAGAGAGTTTTGGTATATTATAATGACTTAAAAGAATGCCTGACATTTTGTGTGTGGGGCCAGAGATGTTTTAGCATTGAATATACATTTAATTAGAGACTCTAAAGAAAAAAAAGAGAACAAAACATGTGAATTCATGCTTTTCTCTAGTTCTTGAAATTTTTTTTAAAAAAACTATGTTTATGAAGTGACTTTACAATATTCTTTCTATTCACTCCTTCTGGTACTCCAATTATACATATATTAGACTAATTCTAAACTTCCTATCTCTTAATGTCTCCTTTCTGTTTTCAATCTCCTTTACTTGCTAATTCATTCTAGGTAATTTATTCTTATTCATATTTCTGTGTATTATCTTCTTGTTTGGTAGTGTTTAATTTGCTGTTCAATTTTTTGAATAAGTTTGTTTAAATTTATAAATTTATTAGTTTTAGTAGTGCCATTTGCTTTTAGTTTCATTTGTTCTTATCTCTCTGATGCATTTATTTATGAAAGTCTCTTTTTAAATTGTTCATCTTTGTAATTTTATTTCTATTATTCTTATACACTTTATAAATAGTTGTTTTATATTATTTACTCTGAAAATTGTAATACTTTTAGTCTTGGGTAGTGTAAATCAATTTTTTTTAGTGTTAATGTTAACTGTCATGGTGGTTTGACTTTTTGTACCCTCATGATTTTTTATTCTGCCTTCATTTGTTTGTAGCTTTATTGTTTTTCAATTGTGGAAGTCCTAATGCTTAAATGAGGACTTTCAATAGTGTTCCTGTATACAGGACTTGCTTTTACTATTTTTAGAAGGTGACAAAGGGGGTGGCTGATCTGGCACTGCATTAGCTCTCTTATATAATTTACACTCTGTTGTAGGAACTTTCTCACCTCATTATTGCTCAAGAACCAGTAGCGCCAATATCATCTATTCTCAGGCTAACCTCTCTTGTACAGATTACCTAATGTGTGAGTCTTGGCTAATTATTTTTGTTGTATAACAGTGCTTGCAATATTTAGCAACATTATTTGAAATAACTGGCCTCGCAAAGATGATATCTATCATATGTGTGGTATAATTGTTCTACACTATCAGTGTCTCTTAGAGCATATAGCCAGCCACAATGCTGGTAGCAAGAGTTAGATATTTAAGTTCCTTATTTCCGCAATACCCAATTCTATCATTCCTCCTTTCTGAGTACCCAAAGGACTCAAGATGTTTTTGCCACAATCATAACAATTTTGTTAGATTAATAAACACTATTATACCTCATAAATATATTTTTTTAAAAATATAATAGTTTATTTTAAATAGATAAAAACAGTGAAGCTCCTCGAGTTTCATTTTAATTGATTTTTAAGGAAACAGTTTTAGTTGTAAGGGAACTCTATGCTGATGTATAGGTACATACATTATAAGAAATACTATGGTAATCCAGACAGATGGTCTCTCTGAGAACTCTTGGAATATAAACTGTGTTTATATACTTAATCTTTAAGATATTATGTTCCCCATATCTTGATTTAGTTACTAATACATGTTATATTTGCAGCATGTGTCTATATCTTGTTGATATTTCCCAGCAAAAAGGATTTTGGGAGTTATAACAGATATTTCCGTTCACAAATTTGATGTTAAACATGGAATATTTCTCCCATCTCATATTCCACGATGCATTATGTTATCTATCTCAATACTTTAAAATGTACTGCATAAAGGACTTCTTTTTATATTTCTACTCTATCAATATATGTCTCTTTAAATATTGTTTTTACATGAGTAAAGCATTTAAATGTTTTCCTAAGACTAAAGTAGCAGCAATTCAATATAGGTTCTCCATGCATTCACTTTATCGTCTTCAGTGGGAAGGGAAATAGAAAATGAGAGAAGGGAAATATTTGTTTTAAAACTTGATTATAAGTAAACAAAATTTATCAGAATATTTTGGCTCTTCATTCACCTTTGGTGAGTAATACTATAGTAGAATACCAGCAACTGATAGGGTACATGGTATTTTAAATTTTGTATATGACTGCTTATTAAAACCATTCCAGGAGATATTAGCATCTCCAATATGCCCATTGTAAATGGTGCTTTCACTTGCACATCATAACCTGGAGTGTGTGAAAAAAACTCTTCATTTCACAGACTATGCATTTGTATCAAAATGATATGAGATAAGGTTACCGGACCATTTTTTAGAGTTTGCTTCAAAATGTTTTTATACCTTAGCTCATTTAACACATATAGCAATCCATAATTAGTGTTGAATTTATATTATCATACTTATTGTTTTACCACTAACATATTTTCCATAAAACAAATGGAGGTCCAAAAATATAGATGAAAAAATCCAAGCATAACACTAAATGAAATGGACTATAACTTTTGAATAGTGAATGGTGTATCTAAAATTATTTGTGATTATTTCTCCTTCCCTGCTTTGTTTTGTAGTAGATTTTTGGAGAAGGATTATATAATTAATTAATTATATTATTCATAATTCCTACCTCTTTACTATCCCCTCTCACTTTAACTAGCAATCATTTCACCTTACTGTATTTCCTGGCTTAAGATGCTACTCCCTTAACATATGTGAAAGTAGTATGTATTTTATTAATCTAATTATGATATTAATTTTCTTCATTCTCCCTTTTGGAACAGAATTTATTTCTATGAATGAAGTGGCATAAATAAAAACAGTGGGAACATCTGCCCACTTCTTCTTTGAAGATTGGAGAACAAGTGGGAGAGTTAGACTATGTTCTTTCTTTAGATGATCAGAATGATAAGTCTTCTGAAATGCAAGGTAAAAGTCCAGAGGCTTTAAGGGAAACAACTAGAATTGTATTATTAATTTTTCAACAATTTCCACTCAAGCTCAAGTATTAAATGAACACTGATATGTGTTTGTATACATGTACATTATCCCTATTTTATTTGGGGTCACCAGAGCTAGAAAGTTATTTATTTTATTGATCTTATCAATACACCACCTTTTGGTTTTGTTGATTTTCTCTATAATATTCCTGTTTTTCAATTTTATAGTTTCTGCTCTAATGTTAATTATTTTATTCTGCTAGCTTTAGTCTGAAACTGTTCCTTCACTCTAGTTTCTTAAAGTGGAAACTTAGATTATTGATTTTAGATCTTTCTTCTTTTCTGATATATGAATTTAATGCTATAATGGAGAATGGGCCTTTGTCATAAATGCTCTGGGCATGTTTCACATGGTTACTTTTCCTCTCTCTATGCCAGATCATAAGGGGATCTTTCCTTATTCTTTATCACTGGAACTTGATATAGTTCACAGTGGTAAAAATCCATGAAATGGAGAGGCCCCTCGATGACTGAGACTCCCAAGAGTTTCTTACTCTCATGTTTGTCCACATTGAAAGCAGCCTCCAGTAATTTATTCAAATCATCATTTAAACGTTCCTTCTAGTTTATGGCTCCAAGTAAGCAGATCTTGACTGTGACTCTGGATTAGCCTGTCTCCAGATTTTTCAGCGGTAGTTTGCTATGTGATCTCAGTTCATCTGATTGGTCCAAGAAAAGTCATTAATTTTCAGTTTGTTCAGCTTTTCTATTCATGTAAGGATGGAAGTAACAACTTCAAAGTTCTTCACCTGTGGAAGCTCCCCCTGTTCAATTATAAGCTATTTGTTAATTATTTAATACCATGTTTATAGCAACTCAATGCATGACCTCTCTATATAGCAATTAAAAAGAAATGTCTCTCCCTACAAGTAGATAATACTACTTAATTATTATGAATTATCAGTGATCTTACTAGGCAACTGGTCTTTTAATTAATTATGATTAGATAGAAGTGACAATGTTTTAAGGCTTACTTCCTAGAAACTCAACTGTGCATTAGAGCAAATCTAAAGTCACATTCTAGAAATAATATTTTAATAAATATTTTAATATTTTAATTTTAAAATGTCCACATACATGTAGTAATAAATAGTGAAGGATGGATTTCTTTCACATTGACTCTCCACCTTTCATTCCACTCCTTGGTTAAACATCATAAAATTGTTACTGTTGTTTACTATTCTGGTAGTTGTCATAAGAACTGTTTACCTTGTCCAGGCATGATTATTACATAGATTCTGCCCTTTTTTGACTCTCTAATTTCATAAGAGAAAGTCGTACATGTACTCAGCCTGACCAATTATTAAATATAGCTGTGCTCTTAAAAGATATGTAAAATAACTTTATTTTGAACATTCCACCAATCAGCACTATGTAAAAGCTCAGTTCAGTGAAACAATTTATGAGAGATTTTCTAAAGTCTATCAATTTAGATTATTTATAATCTCTTAATAATCTAAAATTGTTCCCTTGGTCAATCCAAGCTAAAACAAAGAAAATATGTGAACAATGTCAGATAGGTATCCAGTAGAACTTCTTTCACTGAATTTCATTTTGGTGAGAAGTCATCAACTGCACTAAGGGCTATTACAAAACACAGTGCCATAGATCTCATTGCTGTAAGTCCTGAAATGATGTTGTTGAGAAAGACCATGAAACGTATTATATCCTCTTCCTGAGGGCCAGCTGAAAAATTACTTGTATCGGGAAATTTTATGCTTCTCAAAAATTTGGTTTGGTTTTATCTTGTTTATACAGAGCCTATTGTAACTGATTGGCTTTAGCACCTGGATTCCATTACTGTGAAGGTCAAATTCAAATTTATACCTTGTAAATCCAGTCAATATATGCAACTTCATAGTTTCCATTCTATTACAAGCCTCAGTTATGCCTTAACCTATGCTATCCTGCCAATATTTGTCAGTTGTATAATTTCTCCTATTTTAATAGACATTTCATCTAGCATTATATATTTTTATATATATATTTTATTTATATATGTATACATATGAAAACCAGATGTTAAAAAATATTTGCAATACTCAATACTGTATGGGATATAGTACCTAATTAAAGCTAAAACAGAGATATAAAATAAACATAGTGGAGGAAAAGAGGAAGATATGGTCCCAATTATTTTAGAGAATATCTAGGGAGAATTTAAGGAGAGGCATCTTAACAAGTGAACAGTTTTCATCAATCTGGAAGGGATTTCTGCCAAGGGCAAAATAAATGATCATGGGAAGCATAAGTAAGGAAGTATTTATTTTTTGACAGGGTAGAAACAACTGCATAAATGGAAGGATTAAGAAGTCCTTACGCAGCATGAACACAAACGGAGTCCACCTCCTTCTGAAGAATGATGTCTATCACAGCCACTCTTTCAGCTCACTGTGCTTGATTGAGCAAAAGCTGAATAGGAGATTGAATCAGCTTACCTTGACATATTGAAACAGCTGTGTAGGCTCTTAAATCCCACTATCTGAAACATAACAAATACATACTTCTATCTAACTAGAATTGTTGAGGTTTCTTATCTCTAGAAATATGAAGTCGTTCCAGTGAATTAAAGCTGGATTGAGTAATACTTTTTGATGTATTGCCAAAGTCCTTCCTTTTTTCTTTTTTCTTTAACAACTAGTAGTTAAGAAGCCAATATTACAGTAAAGAAACAAAAAAAGGTGAAAAGTCACCCATTCCTTTAATCAACTCCTTTTGTTTTGTTGTTACTAAATGTGTTATAAAAACTTGTCCAGTGTTAGACAAGATCCAACCTCAAGCACTTAATTTCAGAAAGTTTTCTCACACAAAAGTGCTCAATTCATGAATGTTGGGTAAGTTTGCCTTTGGGATATAGAAATACATATCTTCAAAGGCAGGACCAGGCTATTGTGCAAATACTAGAGATATACTATGCTTTGAAGAAGTGATTGTCTGCCATGTGTCAGCCATTATACATATTAAGTCACATAATTCTCAGGATGACCCTGAGATTGAGAAATCAGTAATTCTGATTTACAGGAAAATGGATAAAGAGAAGCTAAGTAACTTTCTAAGCATCACACAGTTGGTAGGTGGTTGAACATTGATTTGAACCTGGGCTTCGCTCTTTAGCTTCCTCATTTGTGAGAGAAGTCATCTTGGTCCCAGGATGTTAAATCGCATTTTAAGAGTGAGTGGCAAAGCCAAATTCAATGTTTTGATCAAATGAATTTCTGCCATGGAATAATTGAGCACAGAATTGAATCTAGTAGTCATAAATACGTGGTTTTTCTCTTACAGTAATTATCTAGAAAACAGGATCTGATTTTAGCTATCTTCAGTGGAAAAAATTTGTTAAAATAAGATATAATTTTCAAATAACTGGTGAGCCATTTTTAATTTTTTACTGAAACATAATAGATGCACATATTTTGGGGGTACATGTGATAATTTAATGCATTCATATAATGTATAAAGTTCAAATCAGAATGATTGGGCTATCCATCACCTTAAATATTTGCATTTTCTTTATGGTAGAATCATTTGAATTGTCCCCTTCTGGCATTTTGAAATGAACAATAGATTATTGTAATCTACAGTCACCCTACTGATGGATCTAACACTAGGTCTTGTTTCTTTATTTCTTCTATCTAACTGCATATTTGTACCTATTAATCTACTTTGCAGTTGATATTAAGAAGTTAATCGATGGTTTGAAAAACCCATTAAAAGTAATTGAAAGAAAATACGCCCATCCAGAAACTAATTAGTGTTTCCTTTCTAATTTAGCTCACTTTCACTTCCTTCTAGAATATCTGATTGTTGATCTGTTGTCTTATGTGGTTGGCTTTGTATTTTTTTCATTCTCAGCTTTCCTTTACACACTTCTGGGACATCTGTGTGTTGAGAAACAGAGAAATTGTGACAGAAAGTAGAGGATAGACTCTTAAACATCTCTCGTCAAAGTATTGATTTAGCATTATACTGTTATAATTTCATGTATTCTGAATTAACTAAGGAAATCGTTGTTTCCCCTCCTGTATTTGAGGAGCTGTCTGAAAATGTTCACATTTCCTTAACATGGAAAAAGTCTTTCACAAAACACATTTTATTTTCCACATCTATTGTTTTCTCTGAATAAATTAACAGGCAAAATTTATGCTATGCAAAACGTACAAATAAATGTGCCAAAAAAGATAAATCAAACACTTGGATCCATCACCTTGGTTAGAAATACAACATTACCACTATAGTTCAAACCAGTTCTGTGTATTCTCTCCAGATGAAACTTCTATCCTGAACTTTATGGTTATTATTCCCATTCATTAGTGTATACTTTTATGCTGTGTGTGTCTCAGTGCAATCTACAAAGAGTGTTGCCCAAATGTGTTCTACAAAACGTATCTTCTCAACACAGTGTCTAAGTGCTGATGCACCACATCCTCATCTATGCCTTGTAGAACAGATTCTTTTATCAATATGAATGATCTAAACCTAGATTTAATTATGATTTTAAATTGTACTATTTAATAGTGGCCCCTTAAATTTTTTCTTATGTTTATTAGCCATACATATATCTCCTTATCTCAATTGTCTATTGATATTTTTGACATTTTCCAATATAGATTTTTAAACTATTTTTATAGAAATCTTTTAAAAATACATTAGTAATTCTAATTATTATTATTATATACACTGTATATCCTTTTTCCAGACTAAAATTTGTCTTTTCATTTTCTTCATAGTGGTTTTAGATGAACAGGAATTTTTTTTTCAATTTGATTATGCATATTTTTGTTTTCAATTTTAATAAAATTAAAAATATCAGTTATTTTATGCTTTGTGGGTTTTGCATATGGTTTAGAAATTTCTTCTATCCCCAGAGGTAATGATTATATTCTCAAATATTTCCTTCTAAAATGATTCAAGCTATTGCTTTTCATATTTAAAGCTTTGATGAACACAAAATTGATTTATAAGATAGTGTGAAGGAAAAACTAAATATAATTTTTTTCTGCATGAATATCTAATTATTCCAGCATTATTTCTTGTAGAGACCCTCATTTCTTGAGTAATTGTAATACCACCTCTGTCACATATCAAAATTCTTCTTATGTGTAGGTCTGGTTCAGGAAACGCGATTCTGTTCCATTGGTTGGATCCTTTTCACATATTTGTTAATTTTCCTATCAAGTGATTTATGTTCAGGTATTTACTGTTTCTAATTTTATCCATATGTGATTTTTATTCTCCTTTATAAATATTTCATATCATTTTTGTATGGTTGGTTTACTTAGTGATCTCCATTTTTATTTTATGATACTACTTTCTGACTGTTAGATTTTGCATTTTAATTTTTGCTCAGACTTTATGAGATCATTGACTTTTTGATTGCTATTTTTATAGTGACATGTCCAGACTGTTCATGAAGATTTAGACTGTAAATGTTTCTTCCAATAGCCTGGAACCCAATATAAATTTCAACTATTAAAATTAATTTAATTAAGAATTAAATTAAATTCATTTTTATTAAAAATAATTATACTCTCGATTTTTTTCAATATTTTAGAAGATTGAAAATGAATAGCAATTAGACATGCTATAAGGTTTCAACATTTACAATAAATTAGACAACATCACTGCAGCAAAAGCCAATCTAACCCGATAAAGTATTAATTATCTCCAAAGAGATAAAATAGTATTTTATGATAACCATTTGCATCTAAGGAAAATAATTGAATTTTGTACCTCAACCATCTTCTGAATTAAAGAGAAACTATAACTTAAAAATTATCATGGCACTATTAGCAACCATGATAATCTTCCTATCCCCTGAGATACTTCAAAACACTGAAAAATTCAATAATTTCCTTCAGATATGTTTCTCTGATGTTATGAAATCTGTTTATAAAAGACAAAATAGATTTATAAACATTTATTATTTTTATTTCTACATTAATCAATAGGGTATTACTTTTATATAAAGGGAAAATATGAGGGTGTACAATTTTTTCTTAATGTCTATAACAATAGTCAATAGAAGAAGGTATATTTATAGCTAGAGATGAGGTGAGTAGCATCTTTTCATCAATCTCCTACCTCACTGAAACCTCACCCTGTCTAGGCAATTGAATGGAGTAGGGTATCGATCAGCGGAAAGTGATTGCATTGAAATTCAGTCCAAAACCCTGTTTTCCCAAAATTTAGCAGGGCAAAAGACTTAATGGCTATAATTTTTGACCTTAATATCATCTATGGTATAATGAAGACTATAAATAAATAATATGATTATTATAAATATTGATATATATATCTAATATTAACAATAAACATTTCAAATATAAATGTAGGTTTAAAATTCAATAAATAATAAGTTATATAAATATAATACAAATCATGGTAATTAATAATATCAATAAGTTGTAGTACCTAGTCATTACCTGCCTGATGCATAAATAATGATGACCAGTGGGATTTATGTTTGCTTTGATATTCTCTCTCAAAATTCACTGTGAACAAGATGAGAAAACATACCCTCAAAGATGCAAGGGAATTATTTTAGCTCTAGACAGTACAATACAAAGGTATTGCAGGTTAAGGTAAGGCTGCATGCTGAGAGCTAAGCCATGCCTTTTCAGACCTCAAGCCTGATATGGCTTTAAAGCATCACTTTTGAAAGGAATATCTAATAACTCTTAATTAAAGTTAAAAAGTTAATTAAGTCCATGGACTAGACATACGATGCTAGAAGAGGACCAGGAGATTTGCCTGTAAACCCAGTCAGTTGCATACTAAAAAGCAGAAGAGGAGCAGTTGGAGAATCCACGTAGCCAAGCCGTTTCTAAAGCATGCCCACAGTCTCCAGACTGGGGGAGATTGTTATAGATAATGTGTACTCAAATTTTGTGTAATTTGCTATGTGTATATTTTACACCTCCCTCCACACGAAAAACAAAAATACAAAGCACATATTGGATTTCAGTTAATTGGTGTGTTTTTCATAGTGATATCGGTTAGCAATTCTGGAACTATTTTCTGCATATTCTAAGCTTAGGTGAATGAGTGCGTACATAAAGTATGAAAGGAATCAGACATTTCAGATTCCTAACTCTGAGTGCTGACAGGGTATAAACAATGACAGGCCAGCAGCAATGGATCACACCTAGTACCCAGAGCAAGGTTCTTTGCATAAATGGTCAATTCCAGGGCTGAAGAAGGGAAAAGTAACATGTCCCTGAAACAGTTTGATATGCTAAAAAGCAAAGTGCTCAGAGAATAAAGGAAACCTATCAGAAGAAGACAATAGTCAAGCTGAATGGGCTCCCACTGAGAAAATTGGAACGAATTTAAGTACCATAATTAACAGTGATAGTGAGGTATTATCACTCATTCAGCTTTGCAAAGAATCCATAAGCCTATACCAATGTAAATAAATAGAAGAGGGGGAAAGGAAAGTTCTTCTTTAGAGTATGTCATTAAATACAGAAGGCATGATGAAGTTAGAAAGTAATCTGTAAATGCTAAAACTAATGAGTGTTTGATAAAGGAGAGGAATTTTATATAGACTCAATGTATTTCCTCCAACATTATATATTAATTTAAAAAAGTAATATACTAACTTTAGAGTGAAAATTCTGGTAGACCCTGCCTTAACTAAGTTATCAAAATCAATAACATCAATATTAGGGCAGATGCTGACATTCTATTTGCACTGATACGAGATGCATTAAAGGATACAATGTTTCTGTGATATTTCTCCCTTAAGTTTATAGCCTAAACATAATCATTGTGAAGCATCAGACACACCTAGGTTAATGGATATTCTCTAAAATCTTTGGCTTGTATTTTTCAAAAATTTCAAAGTCAAGAAAGATAAAAAAAGGCTACAGGTATGGTCCAGACAATTAAAGTGTCTGATCTGATGGTAAATTCAGGAAATCCTCAGATTGGGCTACGGCCAAGGGGAAAGTGGCAGGTTACTGAAAAATCACTAAAAAATATTGAGACATTTAAGCAAATTTGAATATTGACTGAGAGTTATATAACAGCATTGTATCAATGTTAAATATCTTGGTTTAGATCACTACCATGTGGTTTGGTTAGAGAAGGGCCTTATTAGGGGCTAGTTCCTCTAACTACCCTCAAAGGTTCCAAGGTTTTTATATTATCCTTACAACTTCTTCGTAAATTTCAAATTATATAATACAAAAGGTTACAATTTCTGTATAGAGAAAAAGATCTATAAAGACTACTTTCCTCTAGAATTAATCAATTCCCATTTTAATCAAAGCTTGGTTGAACTACATATAATTTTAATCCTTGAGTTACAACTTAACCCAACAATAATAAATCAGCCAGTGTTAAATCAGCAGTTTTTACCTTGCATGCATGGTATTATACTAGAAATTTGGAGAAATGAAACATACTTTGGGCATGCCTCCAGTATTCATGAAGTTTATAATCTGGTTGGGGAATCAAAACTACCAAATAAAAAATAAGTAAACAAAAATAAAAATAAGGTATATGGAGTATTTAGGTATGAGAAAGGAAATATACCATAAAGGATCAAGCTGTGAGGCAATGCATTCCTGGGATGAGTAGCCTGTGGTTCATCTAGCACATCTGGATGAGATCACTAGGAATCTGGGAGTGGGGGCATTGGGGAGCGGAAGAAGTATTTATTGAGCATCTGGTATATGCTTGGCATCATGCTCAGTGTTTGCTACCTTAATCCTCATGGAAATTCTGCAAGGCTGATCTTTTTGTTTCTCACAATTTAGAAATGAAAAAACAGTTACTGAGAAAGTTTGAATAACTTATCCAAGATGGTGGAGTCAGGATTTGCATTCATGCTGCTCACATTACAAAGCCAATTCCTAAAATAAAACATGAGAAAAAAAGTAGTAAAGACCTTTACTAAACTATCCTAATCTATCTGATTTGCTTATTTGTAAAGAAGAATGTTAGCAGCAACCTGAAATCCCCTGATCTAACTGGGAGAGAAAAAGGAAGATGACATTGTCAAATTCCCTTGTTAACATGCTAGTAACAGACCTCCATGCAAAAGAGGTCTCCAAACCCAGTGTTAGTCTTCACTAGTGTGAGAGCCCTTATCTTTAAAATGCCTTTAGCATGATGTACCAGGACCATCCTGATTGTTTAAACTAAATAAATTAAAATAAAATGTTTTATGGCACAAAAAGTATTACAGAAGCTATGCAATTATCAAGGTATAAATTAGGTATGTTTTATAACCAAAATAGCTGCCTTTGTGATGATGTTTCCCTAATATGTTGAGTCTGGGCCACACACTTTCTACTGTGGTAAGGAAGGACTTGGGAAGAAATGTGGCTGCTTCATGCCTCACATGTGTCTTGACATTAGCTGTGTCCTTGAAGTTATTACTTGAGCTTGATACTGAATAAGATATCTAATTCTTGTGAGTCTGAAATGACAATTCAACCTTTTGTGTTATAGTGTTATTCTTCCGCAGTATTCGCTTTGAAAACTCCTAAATATCATTGCATTTATTGATTCAATATACACATACTGAGCATTCACTATATGTCAAGAATGGGAGTGGTCAGTAGAGAGACACAATGGTCGAGTTCAGCCAAATGTCATTTCTTTTATCCCCACCTCCTTGCTAGATTAGAACTGATATTTGCTCCTATGTTCTTATAGCATTAGTAATACTTACTCTATTGTATCATAACATTCATTAATATACCTGTTTCCTGGCCCCCAAACAAGACTGTAAATAGAGGATCTAATTCTCATTTCTTCATTGTATCTTTCCTAAAACCAAGCAAAGTGCACTGTACATAATAAATAGATGAACAATAATTTGGGGAATATAAAAGATATTTCTCTTCGCTTCTTATTTTGTTATGACTAACTCTGTGGTCACTACTTAGTTAAAACTCATAAAAATAATAGGATCTTAAAAGTATCGTTTAATTAGATAATCCCTGTAAAAAAATATGGTTTCCTTAACATTTGTGAAGCCTGTTCCTACTTTCTCTTCCATCCCTTTATTTTTCTTCCTGAGGACTCTGCTTTAGAGAAGTACAAATACAAAGGCCACCAGAGGGGGAAGTTAAATTTAATATCTTCCTCTTATTTAACTCCAAGAAATTTGTGTTGGTAATTATTAAATTAATCATGTCTCTCCCTGGTTTTATTAAATAACTTCCCAACCAGTTTGCTCCTGTCCTTGGGTGAACCCAGCTTCTCCCCGTGGATGAGATAGGGCAAGTGCTGCCCCCGTGTTGTCATGAACTGGCTACTCAGCAGCCATTCGTTAGGATTTATGAATTCAACATTAGTAAGCCAGAAAAGACGAATCTCTCTTTTTATCCACATTGAGGAGATTTATTCATCCACTTGTACTAGACTCTGCAGTACTCGTGGACTCTATGTCTTAAATAATATTTTTAAAAACAAAACAAAAATAAGAATTTGGCATTTTCCCATCCTTCTGCTTCATAATTGCAGTTCATTTTTTTCTTATAATGCTCCAGTTCTGCAAATACAGCCAATTTTTTTAAGTAATTAGGTTGTCTATTTTGGGTAAATATGCTACAGTGTGAGAATATGTAAAAGGGTCTGTGTGACTTGATATAAACTGTGTTAATTAAACACATCATTGTTTAGAAGTAGTGTCTGAAAACAACCACCAGAGAATTCATTTTCTCTGTAGTAATAAAATATTGGTGCTCGGAAGGCTTAAGCCTAATGAATTCTAGGAACTACCATCAAGTGAGGATTTTATGTTTTCAGTGACCTGGGCCAAAGTGGGTAAGGAAAACTGGGGTAGGGCCAGGGTGTGGATTGCAGCCATCAGTCCCTCTCTGTAAGGCAGGCAGCAATAGGGACAACAGAGAAGATAGAGCTGAGAAAAGAGAAGCAAATGTTTACTAAGTCCATGCTGTAAACTACAAACACGACCATGTGCTAGGCGATATTCATGGTGCTTCCTTTGTTATGTGCTCCACAGCCATATGGGTACGTGTTGATTTCTCTACAGTTGGCTGACTGGAACTCTAAGTAAACAACATAGAGAAGGTTACAAAGCTAAAGTAAAATAACTGCATCTTAGTGCACGTGGTACCACTGCAGAGTACTAGCGTTTTCTAAGTTAGCAAGGTCTATTCAGGGTGGGTTGGTGTAGGGGGTTGGGTAAGGAGAGAATGGAAGAAACTAATTAGAAAGTAGGAAGAGGAAAGGTTAGAGACAGTAAAAGAGCTGGGCACATCCTGGGCACGTGAAACTTATATAATTGAGGAGAATCTCCTTAAGGAAAACAAAACAAAATTATGAATAGAAAATTAAGCGCGGAGCTCTGAGATAGCAAGCAGCTCTATTAAGATGCCTGTTCTAGTTATGTATTGCTGCATGTTAAAACCTTCAAAATTTAACAGTTTAACCCAATGCATATTATTTTTCACATCTCTGGGAGTTGATAGTATCAACTAGAAAGTACTTGCTTGGGATCCCTCATGCAGTTGGAATTAGATGCCAGCAGAGGCTGGAGTGATGTGAGTGCTCGATGAGCTGGACATCGAAATGACTCATTCACGTGGCTGGCAGTTCATGCCAGTGGTCAGCTGAGCGTGCACCTATGGCTGTTGACCATGATCTTAGCTGGGCAGTCATCGTGGCCTCTGCATGTGACTCATGCCTCTCATGACATGGCAGCTGGATTCTGAGAGCTAGTGTCACAAAAAGCAGCTTTCTAATAAATCTGGAGCCAACTTTGCCGGTTTTTTTTTAAAAAGAGTTGCCCAGAAGTTGCACAGTATTACTTCTGGAACATTCTATATTTGTTAAGCTATCACAGACCAGTCTATATTTAAAGGAGAGGGAAATTAAACTCCTAATGTAGGGAACAAGAAAGAATTTGCAGCTATCTTTAATTCTGCTCTACAAAGCAGACAAAGAAATCCTACTATAGAGATATAGAGATTCATAGAGCACTATGGACTTTCGACATTGGCCAACTTGAACAGACACATAAGCTGGTAAGAGCATTGGAGTTTAAAATCACAGACCAAGGGAAATAGGAAATCATATTACTAACTGCCTTTCTTTTCTCCAGATGCTGATAAAAGAAATAAAGAAAAAGGAAAGGGTAGAAATGTACGAGGTTAATCTGTGAATGGAACCCATGAGGAATGAGAGTGTATTTTGACCCAGGAGAATCAAGATTATCAATCACTCTTATTTTATATTACATATAAGAATACTGGCCAGAGTATACTGGCCAAAGTAAGTGAGTTTCTCAAAATTATACAGCAAGTGAATGACGGATTAAGTGTAGATTTTATAATCCTGTAAAGTTGAATTAAAAATTTTAATTTCTTTTTCATAAAAAGAACAATTTTCCATGTATAAATTCAGCCAAGTTAAAATTTAGTTGTATGAAACAAAGTTTGCCAGATGAGAATCTAAGTTTTTAGCTGGACCATACATTCTTGGATGCATAGTAACGTAAACTTCTGGAAGGAAGGAAACGTGTCTAATCTGCTCAATTTTTCATCTCTGGGATTTAGTATAAAAAAATGCCTGGAACATGACATATAAGTGGTAAACTAATATTTCTTAAATTAGTAAGCTAATAAAACTAGCTTTTATTATTTTTACTTTCTCAAATGCTTTAAAAAGTAATATAATTTGTGTGTCTGTTTTATATCCAAAGTTATCAATCAGGTTATATTCAGTGTATCTTGTTTCTTGTTCCCTGTCCTGTTCCCAGGAAGTCTACCCCTAACTAGTCCTAGAAGCACATGAACCAGAGCCTTTCTCATTGGTTCACAATCCTGTAGCCTGGGATACATCTAGTCCAGGTGGCCTATTAGCATGATAATTCTACCCTGTCATGTGTCATTGACTTTTGGGGTGCTTTATTTGTAGCAATGGTTGAACAATAGAAGAGTTTTTCTTTTGTCACTGGTGTCAGTTTGGTTTTCTTTTTGGTTATTTTTGCTGGTTTGTTAAGTTTTTGGTTTAAAAAAGTGAATAAAAGAAACCATTAGAAATGTTCACTTAATTTTTTTTTACACAAAGAATGAATTAATAGCATCATTCCAAATACCAAAATATAGGCCCTGAGAATATATAATCACCCAAGGAATAGGGATAATTCCTAAAGCAAGACAGAAAACAGCTAATGCCAAATATTTTCCATATTACAAATTAACCTTAGTTTAATCATTAAAAATGATTTAAAATACATTCTAGCATGATACAAGGAATAAACTGGTCTAGATTCCTATTGTTTGTACTCCTCTCATCTTAAATCCTACTTCATTAAGTGACAATAGGAATCGTTAAGCTAAATGTATTAATAGCTTCAGCATCAATATCTGGGTATTAAAATTTTCATATACAAAGATTTTCAGAAGACTTTCATGCAAGCAGTGATACAAGGAAAAACACATTCACTCAGTTATCTTTGTATCAGGCTACAGAGGATAAATGAGGACTGAATGCATTTTAGGCAAGAACAAAAATCTTAATTTTAGGTTTCTTTCTTCCAAGAGACATGAAATCAATGGTGTGGTGGAATTGAGACCCAATCCTCCAAATTCTCAAATGTAAAAGCATGTCTCATGGCCTTCTCAAGTTTTCTCCAAGCCTGGGTTGTATCAGTGAAAGAGAAATGCACCAGGGTATTAAGTTTTAGAGATTTATGTAATGAAAGAAATTGTAATTATAAGGCAAGTAGCTGGATAGCTATTGGTAGGAGCAATTGATTCTGTATATTTTGTTAATAATTTCATAGTTGGTATATATATTTATATGATTTGTGTTTTATAATTTAATAATAATGACATTTATTAATAATTTTATTAATAAGAGGCTGAGGGTGATAAATCAGCAAATGAATGTTGCATGTGAAAATTGTGAGTGTTCCTTGGCCGCATGTAAGAAGACTCTCACCTCCTGCAGTGGGAAGGCAGAAAATGCTCAGGGCCAGTTCAAGGCCATAATAAAAATTGCAGCAAAACTCTAGAGAAGTTGAACTTTTGGTCTCAGCAGGTCTGCCACTTCAATGTCAAGACTGTCATTGGGAAGGAAAGACATCCTAAAACCTGAGGTTAGGGCCTTCTGGGGTTATGCACTTAAAAATCTTCAATCCTCAGGCCTGGAGAAATGAGCACTCATCCTTGTTTAAGACTAGTGCTGACCCCATGCTTGAAGGCAGAGTGCTTTTAATCTGCCCTCAACTATTTTTTGGCCACTATATAGGGCTAAGTCACAACATAATAGAGCTGGAGAGTGTTGGGCCTTTAAAGAAAGAAAAAGAGTGTACAGGGAAGGGCCCGCAGAACTAGCCAACTTGTACAGGCAAGAATTGGGAGTGTATGTATGAGAATGGGTTCTGAGAGTACTAGATTAGGCAAGGGGGTGAAGCATAGAGTTAGATGCAGGCCAGAGAGGAAGCTGGGGGCCTGACACAGAGTTATGGAGATGATTAATAGTATTTGGTGTTCCCTTCAAAGCTAAAAGCAAATGATTCCATCTTTTATCGTTCACTACTAAGAAGAAAGTGAAGCATATTACAGGCTTCTTTGGGTCCAAGAAGCAGCATATTCCACACTTAGGAAGACTGCTGAACCCATATATTTGATGATACATTTTACTCAGTTTTGAGCAAGGCCCAGAGCAATCAAATGCTGTGCAGCAAGTCCAGGTTGAGATGCAAGAGGTCCTGCCATCGTGGTATATGACATAGTAGATCCCATGGTTTTGGTATCTGTTGTGGGAAAAGACACCATGCAGCTTTTATGGAAAGACTCAAAGGAGAATCATAATATAGACCTCTATTGTTATAGAGAAAGCTCATTTCATTGGAAGCAGAAAATTAGATATTTTTCAAAGGACTGCTTCTAGCATGGCAATTGGCCCTGTACAGACAGATTGCCTGATGACGGGACACAAACTGACTATGTAGACAGAACTGCAATGAGCTGGCTTGTGGCAGACCCACCAAGTCAGAGACTGGACAGGCCCAGTAGGAATCAGTTGTAAGACGTAAGTAATGTGTCCATTATTGAACAAGACCAAAGGACACAAAAAGTCTGTACAGGAAGTGGACTAGACTTCCACGTTATCTACCACTTTTATATTGGCTTCATTTCCTCAGATTGCACAGATAGTTTCATGGGAGATCCTTTAGGATCCACTAGTGGAGAAGGAAGAACTCCCAGATTGGTATGTGGATGAATAAACATAGCATCTGATGTACACTGAAAATGGATGACCGTGGTACTACCGCTGTACTCAGGAATGACCTGGAAAGACAGTGACCTCCAAAAGTGCAGCATTCCAGGTGTTATGCCTGATCATCTGCTTTGTCTAGAGAGACTTAGGTCCTAAATTTAGAATTTATATGGACTCATGGGCTTGCTGGTCAAAAGGACTGGAAGGATATATATTGAAAGATTGGGTAGAAGAACATCTATAAGATGAGATATATGGATGGATATATGAGAATGGTTAAAAGGTGTGAAGATATTTGCATCATGTGTTATTGCCCATCAGAGAGCATATACCAAAGTTTAGGCTCTGAACATCAAATAAACAAAATGACTCAGTTACTTTACAGCAGCCAGCCTCTGTCCTGGCCATATGTGTGCTGGTACAATGAGGTCATTTTCAAAGTAGCTACATTGGCTGAGATGTAATTTATGCATAGACACCAAAGCAAGGGTTTCCTTCTCCCAAAGCTGATTTAACTATTTCTGCTACCCTGACAGCAAGAAATGGACTAACACTAAGTTCTTCATATGGCACCAATTCTCAAAGAGACCAACAAGACATTTGGCAAGTTGACTATATTGTATTCTTTCATCCTGAAAGAGACAGCAATTCATCTAAAGTGGAACAAAAATATATTCTTGATATGAGTTTCCCTTACCTGTCCACAAGGTCTAAATCAGCACCACTCTCCAAGAGCTCACAGGGTATTTGATCCGTTGACACTGGATCACATATGACCAATGGGCCAACTCTACAGCAAAAAGTTTCTATCACATTATGGCACTCTCCAGAAGCTGAAAACCTCATACAGCGTTGGAATAACCTAATGAAGACACAGCTGAGGCACCAGCTTCAAAATGATACCCTAAAAGGATGGGACACTTTCATCCAGGATGCAATGTGCACTTTCAATCAATCATGATCATACATTACCATGTCTGAATTAAGTAGAGTATATCAGTTCAGGAACTAAATAGAAATCATCACTACTATCTAATTGAAGAATTTGCTATTTCCTTTCTTAGAACTTGCAAAAATCAATCTCACATATAGATAAACAAAAAAGGTAATTTGCCATTGTGAAGATTTTCAAAGAATACCCAGACAAATATGGAATAAAATATGAGTGTCTACTTAGCTACACTGTGTTTTAGAATAATGGATCATTATATGACCCATGTCAAGGAAGCAGTCAACATGATCTTATCTGGTCCTCTGTATTTATCAATGAAATGATTAAAGTATAAGGAAATCAGGGAATTTTACTCATGTCACATGACTGGGTAGGGATATAAGAGTGAGTATAACTTTATTATTCTAATTATCCTTAAATGTATATCCTGATTTGATTGGAGTACTTATTTGGGAAGCTTCGTATGAAAAATTTTTAAAAATTATATTCTGTCCTCTTTTTTCCAACTAATTACCTGTGTTAAGGAACAAAAAATAGATGTGTTATCAGAAAAAATATTGAGTCTTAATTAAAGAAAATAATAAAAATGGTCATGGACACAATGGCAAGAAATCTTTCAAATATATTAAGAATCAATCAAATAGTCAATTAAAGGATTCTTTGTCTCTTTACATTAGGGAACCAAACTAAAAAACTATAAAAATAAATATAATTTCCTAAATATTTCTAGGAGTCAATTTGAACCAAAGAATAACAAAGAAATATTTATTAAATTCTCCCAAGGGCATATAAACAGAAAAAATTGTAAAGAAAATCAATTAAAACTTTTCATAAAATATTAAATTTAAGAGCTCTTCTTAGACAGCAATTTATTACTATAATGTCTGGCAAATAGGAAGAAGGAGAAGAAAGCAAAATCCCTTTCAAGGTGTTAATGGGTAGGTGTTAAACTTTTCCAATCCCACATTAATCAGAGTGGAAATGATGAAGAGTAGAAGAGCAAGGATTCAGCTCACAGCATTTTCAAAGTTATAAGGGCCCTTAGTTAGGTTTATATTTCCCCAGGGAATGGATGACTATGTCAATGGCCTGTGATATAACTTCCACTGCTGTGTGTGTTGTGGGGCTGAGCAGAGTTGCGGCAGTCTGGGCACCTTTCTAGCCAGCTTTCTGGTCTATTCTCCACTGCCTCAGATGCGTTAATTTAGAGGGTTTGGCAGTTGAAACAACTCTTAGAGGCAGTGATGTCGTATTGGATGACAATACTCTGAATAAATATAATATGAAGTGAAATAAGGTAAGTGTTCTAAAGGAAGTGGCATATCTGTGGCAATGCACCTCTAAATGCTTTTTTTTCTTGTAGAGACAGGGTCTCACTATGTTGTCCAGGCTGGTCTAGAACTGTTGGCCTCAAGCAATCCTCCCACCTTGGCCTCTCAAAGTGCTGTGATTACAGGTGTAAGCCACTGTGCCCAGCCACTAAATTCTATTTGTCAGAACTTCTATGTCTTCAATTTGAGCCTCATGGAAGGATTTAGATAAAATCATGCATGAAGCCTGTAAAAAGCTATTACAAAGTGAATTATTTTCAGTAAAATTCCTAAGAGTGAGACTATATCAAGAACAACGATAGCTTTTGGCAATATACCTGATGTTCACCACCCCAGACTTTTCCTACCCCTGCAAAATTACATACAGTTTATTAAATATACAAGATTAATTTATAATATAACATTATACATAAGATTATAGATATATTACACAAAATCATATATGATTTATTCTTAGGTTGAAGGAGAATACCTGGGAATTTTTTCTGAATTCAATTTAAACTGATTTGCATATGATTACTTTGAAGGCAGTGAGCTCATTGTGGTATGATATTCTGAGAAGAATAAAATTACTTTGGCCTAAGGTGACAATAAATGTTCATTTATAAAAGTGACAAGAGTTAATCTTATTTATTTATTTTTCACATAAAGGTTGAGGAAAGAATGACAAAGTGTTAAAGAACTAATTTTCCTATAACTCTTCATGGAGTTGCATCTGAACAGGTTGACATAGCCTGAAATCTCTTTCTGCAGAGGCTTGAAATATTCTTTTTTTTTTTTTTTTTACCTTTTTTTGAAATAATCTAAGCTGAGAGAGTTCCTCTTGGACTGTATTACCTTGATATATCCTGGTTAAAAAAAAAAAAAAACATAAAAATTCATCTTCTCACTCAGAAGCTTTTTCTACAGTAGTGTCAAATATCCAGATATTTTGAGACATATGATGATTGACTGACATTTTCATTTTTCAACTAGAAATTCTGGCAGAGTTTTGACCCAGCCTTCATCCAAAAAAGTCCCTTATGTAAACTATAATCTTATTTTAGAATGATTGGCATATTGTAAAATCAAATATTTTTGTATTGCTGTTACTAGGTTGCTAACTTGAAAAAAAAACTGTCAAAAGTTTATACACAAAGCATATTAAGTGCTTAATATAAAAGTACAAACTTCAACCCTTTTATAATTTCTTAACTCTGAAGTTACCATCAAGTATCAATATAGAACACTTTAATTATTATTCTACAGTATTTGCAATGTATTTTACAGTTATAAAATTTACTTCACATGACTTAGAGTATTTTTTTTAATTTTAGGTCATTTACCATTAAAGTTAGTTCTATTGTGAATGAAAGAGGAGAAAATGAATTTATCTTGAGATACAATCTTTTGCAATGTAACCCCACAAGGGAAGAAATCAATCTGTTTTCTTCTCTTCACACATTTACCTCAATGCCAAGGATAGTGTCTTTGGAAAGTAGATGCTCAATAAGTATTGATCAAATTAATGAATGAAGAAGAGAAGTTAGGTACATTAAAACTAATAAGGGTTGTAATATCATTGATTTAAGAAATTCTAAGACATAGATAATCATGTATATGGATGTACTTCCTAGAATTTATGAAGGTGATATCATGTTGTGTGTTTTTGTTCGTTTTTCATTTTCATGTGTAAAGAACAATGCCAAAGTATTAAAGAAATACTTACTGTGTAACTTTCCTTGTAGTTGAATCAGAACAGGTTGCCAAGGCTGGAAACTTCTTACTACAGAGAGAGCAGTTTGAACATCCAGAACATCCAAGCTTTTCCAAGGCCTAGATATTCTCCCAGAATCCCATTGATGACAGAGTACATGTGACATATTTTTGTTGACTGCAATAGACATCTCCTTGTTTTATTGTATGAAGGAACATTCTGGTTGTTCATTCACCAACCTGTCAAATATCCTGGTACACTTCGATAAATATTCTGAAATGTAGTAGAGATGGGCTGATTGGATTGTCTGAGTATATACACTTAACTCTTCCTGTATGCTCTCTTTTGATGACTCTGTGTGTGTATATATATTTTACACACATACACAAGCATGTGCATCTGTGCACACATGAAAACACACATAAAATTAATTTCCAATTATATGGAAAGAAACAAGGAATTCCAAAATCTATGGAAATGTAGAGAGGATATAAAGTTGTTAATACAAGATAAACAAGAATAGGAAAAGAATAGCCCAAAGATGATGAGTAGAAAACTACTGAAAAATAAAATATACTAACTTCACAGTGGGGAACCACAAAGCATGAGAGGGAGTACTAGGTCAGTTATCACAATAATTAATTAAAGAAAAAAAATTGTAATCAGCTGGTCAAATGGGTCCAACTTCTTTCTGTCCCCAACCCCTACTACCAAATGCCAACCTAAAACTCAAAAGATGTACCCTAAACGAAGTAAGCTACTTGCTTGGGGTCAGTTTTAGTTCAAACAGAGAACAATGGGAAGAAGGACAGAGCCCCAGGGAAATCTGAACATGTTGAGGAATGGAGTGAGAAGGTGAGGGAGAAGCAGTTTTGTTAGTGTAAGAAAATTTACTTAAGTTTTCAGTGCCAAAAAATATTACTCATGTTGGCTGCTAGCAAGTGTCCTAAGCTTTGCTGCCAGCTTCATACCAATGGACTATAAAATGTAAACTGAAACCACTACTGACTTTTTACACCCAGCATTTAATCATCCCTTCCACATAAACCCATATCAATGATCTAAACCAATCACCAAGAATCATAAGCCACCTGAGGAAAATGAATAGCATTAAAGAAAAGAAACAAAGTAAACAGCTAAGGTGCTAGAAAAAAATGCTAAAACGGAAATTCAGGAAATAAAAGATATTTTAATAAAATCTCTATAATGATTAAGAGAAATTTGAGAGATTATTGCATCTAAAAAGCAATAGTAAAGATTACAAAAATGAACCAATCAGAAAGAAAGACAAGTGGAGAAATATTCTCTAAATTAAGAATAATTAATATAAGGCTTAAAAATGAAATGCAGTAGATCAAATTCCAACAGAAAATTAGAATACCAAGACAAGGAAATTACAGACAGCAATTTTTTTAAAACGTGATAAAAAGTTAGGAGACATGCAGGATTGATCTAAGAGGACTAATGTGTTTTTAATAGGAGCACAAATCAGTGGCAGAGTGAGGATTTGAATGCAGACCTTCAAGCTTCAGAACTGAGCCTAAAAATACTAAAACACTTCCAAGGCAGGAAATATCTTTAAAAAAAAAAAAAAGGAAAATCATGTTGACATTTAATTAGCAAATTGAATGGTGAAAGGCAATGCTGCAATATTCTCAGAGATTTGAGGGAAAATTATTTTGAGACCAGCCAATCCACTATCTGTGATATGAACGGAACATATGAACTGTTAATTTTGAAGACATAATAAAAGTTTAGAACTTGCAAAGAATAAGAAATTTAAAATAAATTTAAAACCCATAGAGCCTCTCTGAAAGTTACCACTAAAAGATTATACTATAGCACAAGAAAATAATATAAGAAAAATATAAAAATTTAAAAGTAACAATGATCAAACAAATCAATAAAATATATAGTTAATACTTTGAATATATAAATAATACATACATAATGCATATTATTTATACTTAAAATATACTTAGGTGATAATGCATATGTGATATATAAATAAACATTTATACTCAAATAAAAAGCAAAGAAATTATCATTTGCAACAAAAAAAAAATCCCAGATGAGTTCAACATAAGGAGGAGGCAGGAGGAAATGACGGTGTCCTAGGTTATCTATCATGAGAAAGAGAAATGTGGTTAGGAGTAAGCAGATGAAGGGATAACTGATTAGTCCTAGTGGTTAAGGAAAAATATATACTATAAAAAATATGTATTTGAGAAATTAACCATTAGAAAAATAGTTGCAGGATATTAAGGAATTATCTAAATCAAATTTGCTGATTATCAAATTATTAAAGAAATAAAAAATACACACATGATCTTACTTTTTATAAGACTCATCTAAAATAAAATTTGAAAAAAAAAATAGGAGAAATAAAACACCACTTCCATCCTAGGAGGACACTTTAAGAAGGCAACATCTATGAACCAGAGAACAGGCCCTTACCAGACACTAAGTCTGCTAATACCTTGATCTTGTACTTCCTAGCCAGCAGAAGTGTGAGAAATTTAAACAGTCAAGCGAACTCAACCTGGGTAATCATGGCAGAAAGTAGGTTTGATCCCTGTGAATGTGTTTATTCTCATGAACATGCGATGAGAAGGCTGATTAATCTGTTGTGGCAGTCCCAGTCCTACTGCAGGGATGTAGAATGTCTTCAGGAATTATCGGGGTCCTCTGATGATAACAGCATCAGTGTTACTATGACCTTGATGGTCTGGAGAGTTATTGCGGTGATCTTATTCTTACTGAGACCCCCTAATCTAAGAGGATCCCCCTACCTGGAAAGCCAACCAGTATTCAGAATGGATAAGATCCACCAGCTCCTCCTGTGGACTAACTTTGTGAGATGGGAAGTGAAAATAGTTAACACTCTGCATTATCAAAGGAACAGAGATGACCAGAGAACCCTTAACTCCATTAGAACTGTTTTGTCCTTTTACATCTGCAATGTGAGACAATATCATTTTTGTGAGCTTCTGTAAATTTCACCTGCAAGCTTAGTTTTGCTTCCTATGTTATCATCATTCCTACTACTTATGGTATATTTGAGTAAATGATTATTTTCAAAAGTTACATGGGGCTTTTTTGTTTCCCTAAATGTAAACATTCCATTCATTTGTTTGTAACTGTGATCATAATTTTTGTGATGCTTTCTGGCCTGATTGAAGGACATTTGAGAGCCTTGAACTTAAATACTTTAAATAGTTTTGATAGGTTTTTAAATTGCTTATTTTCAAAAGGTATTTACAATGTTATTTGGGATTGCCTGAGATTGCACAAAAGAAAATTAAAACCACACTGCATTTACATTTCCTTTGGTAGTTTATTTGTGGGTGGAAGTTTTCTCTAGTTCTTGGGATTGAGGCAGCTCTTAGAATATTTTAAAAATTACAGCTCAAGTCTGTATCATCCATTTCAGTTAGCCTATCTGGTTACAATAGGAGGAAAAAAGAAATGAAATGGTTGTTTATTAATTGTTTTACTCCCATTAAAAATGTCTCATGCCAAGAAAAGTTTAAATAAACATGATTGATCAGTGTGGCTAATGATTTACAGTCCATTATTTGACATTTGTAAGTCACTTACACCAGCCATACAAGGTTCATGAGAGGAGAAAACATTAATTCTTTCTGTCTTTGCCTGGTACAACCTATAGATTAATAATTTGAGCTATAATTTATTTTTTAAATGAGTGCTTCTTTGCTTCTTGAGAAGCTTCTTTTCTGTTCTAACACTTCCCTGTTAAAATTAAACTATCTTAAAGGTATATTAGGGCCTGTTAGGTGACTGACATTTGAATGCCTATTAACTTATTTACTCCATTTCTTTTATTTGAAGAAAAATTTTGAGTTTTTATTTTTCTGATTTATAAAAATTCTTAATGAATTCTTGGTTTATTCCAAAGGAATAGGAGGCAAATGAGAAATAATCAAGGACCTTTTCTTCATCCCTTATCATTACCTGTTTGGTAATGGGAGAGACTGAGATGGGAAAACACATTAATATGAGTGAAATTTTGAAAGGTATAAAAAAGTAAAAGCTTGCAATGTTTTGTTCAGTTTAGAAAACACTGAATACAAATAGCATTAAAAAGGTCTGTATGACCTATGTGGGTTATGAATATTTTTCCTAGCAAGTGATTGCAGATGATTCATGGGAGCTAGAAGATATTTGGCTACCAATGTAAGATTTTTTTTTTCCTTATATTAGTCTAGGTTTTCAATAGATAAAGCTAAGAAATTACTGGTATGAATTAAATAAATTTCTCTATATATCATTGTGCTCTTAAAAATAAATAATAGGACACCAGCAAGTGCTAACGAAAAGAAAGCTAATGCTAAAATTTTAATAAAACATAAAACAGAATTTAACTCTAGAGTGAAATTTCATATGAACAAAACATAATACTCACCAAGAAAATATAAACCATTAACTTTTAAATATGTAAGACTAAAGTTTCCAAATATTCAAAGCAGAAGAAGGAAGTGAGAAATTGACAATTCCAGAATATCATTGGTAGAATTCAATGTGGAATTTTCAGACATCAGCAAAACAAAGGAACAAAGTAATAAATAAGGCAGTGGAGAATTTGAATGACACAATTAAGATATTTTATTCATTTATTCAACAAATGTTTATTAAGCACTCACTATACAGCAATTACTCTTCTGAGTGTTCATGATTGTTAACATTAAAAAAAAAAAACTTAAAAATCTGTCCCCTAAAGATTTTACATTCTTCTTCTTTTGGGGAAAGACAGACAATTGAAAAGAACAAATGAATAAGCATGCCACATAATATAAGATAGTAAGTATTTGAACAAATAATAAAAGTCATCCTGGGTGAGCAAATTGCAATTTCACATGAGGTCATTAGGGAGGGACTTCCTAAGAATGAGAAATAGTGTGTAAATACTTAAAGGAAGAGTAAGAGTGAAAGCCAATGGGGGATCTGGAGTAGAACAGTTACAAGATCTTGTTTACATTAAATTGTATGATTGAGTAATTTGGTAGGTAAAAAAAGAGATTGAATGGAGATAAGGGTGGGAGAAGGGGACCCCGTGGAAACCTATAGCAAAAATCCACATAAGACATGATGGTGGCTTGGACCAACTTGCAGCAGTGGAAATGGTTAAAAATAGCCAAACGCTAGATCAACTTTGAAAATAACGCAAAGAGGATATACTGACAGACAAGATGGGCAGTATACTTGATTTTCTGTATTTATACCTGAATGTTCCTAATTCATATATCAATATTTATCAGTCTACAATTTTGTGGTTAATAAGAGGAATTCAAATTAGCTTCAAATATTTACAAATGCATAAGAAAGAATATTGATATATAAAACTAAAAAACTTCATAAATTGAAAAATATATTTTTTAAATAACCTACATTTGGTCATCATACTAAAAATTAAGAACAAACAAATTGTAAAAAAAATTATATAAAATGTTTTCTATAAAAAAACACTACTCTGAATAATTTGAAAGATAAGGATAAAATAAAAATAAATGAGTGGCAACAAAAGCACAATACAACAAAACCTTTGGGATGCAGCTGAAGTACTGAAGAAGTATTCAGAGGAAATCGAGTGTTATTTTACTACAAAATAAGAAAGACTAAAATTAAATTTTCACAAGAGAAAGATGAAAAAGACAGAGCCAAATAAACACAAAGTAAGAACATGATAAAAGATTTAAAAACAAACAAAAAATTTTCAAATACCACTACAAAAAATTATTAATATAACTAAAAGCTGGTTATTTGTAAAAACTCATAAATTTTTAAATGTGAAAATTTTTATTTCTGTTGAAGAATAAAATGATGAAATAAACAAGCAACAACAAATTAAAAATGAAGAGGGTCATAATTTTAGATATATAGGTGATCAAATAATTAAAAGCATGTACAAATTAGCATCATGTATTTGAAAATTTAGACTAAGCGCATATTTTTGTGGTGAAATATCAATGAACAATATATATTCAAAAGAAATAATAAACAAAGAAAAAAAGAATAAATTTAAAGATGGTGAAATACCCTTGTGTTAAACAGAATAATGGCCCACAGAAGATGTTCACCTCTAATCCCTGGAACCTGTGAGTTTGAATGAATTAGGTACCAGATGGAAATAAGGTTTCTAATCAGACAACTTTTAAAATAGATAGATTCTAATAGATTGTCCAAGTGAGGTTAATACAATCATAAGAGTACTTCAATGTAGAAGAGGGAGGAAGAAAAGTTGATGGTTGCAGTGATGGTTGGAATGATTGTGCATGAAAATAATTGATCTAGCCACCATTGCCTTTGAGGATGGAAGATGCCCATGCCCCAAGGAATGCAGGCTGGGGAATGAAAGGGAACTGATGCTCCCCAGAGCCTCCAGGAGAAATACAACCCTTGATTCTAACCCAGTGTTACTTTAAGCCACCGAGGTTATGGCAATTTGTTACAGCAGCAACAGGAAACTAATGGAATCCATGACAAAAGCACCAAGTCCATAGGGTTAGGATGTAAATTCTATCATTCTCAAGAGATAGTTAATAACATATAATTTGTTCCAAAGCCCAGAAAAAGCTGCATAGTACCCTATATTATTCTAAAAGAACCTTTACAGAGTGATCATGACAACCTAACAAAGTGGACAGAATGAAAAATAAAGGAAAAAAGGAAGAGAAAGGGAAGCAGAAGCAAAAAGGAAGAGAAAGAAAGAAAAAAAATATCATCCAAGCTCACTAATAACATGCATAGTTGAAGAAATAATACATTGAGTGTGGTTTACTGCAAAGTACAAAGATGTTTCAATATTCAGAACTTTATTAATGAAATTCATGGCATGAAGAAATTAAAAGATTAAAATATTTTCACATAGACATGAAAAAATATTTAAAACTTCAACAAACATTCCTGAGATTAGACCCCCCCTAAAAGGTAGACTCAAAAGAAAATGTCAACATTGAGAAATATATGGTAATTTAAAAAAGGAAACTATAGCAACCATTTATTATAATGCTGATATAGTAGAAATTGTCCACTGAAGTCTACAGGTGGAAAAAGTTTGAGTGCTGTCATTGCTAGTATGATCTATTTTACTAGAGCTCCTTTTGAATAAAATAAAATAAATTATTAAGTTGTATAACTTTGGAAGAAAGTCAGAAAATTGTTATTTGAAAAACCATAGAAGAAAATTCCATATTAAAGCTAATATGAAGTGCGGTTATTGGACCAACCCATTTATAAATAAGTCCAAAAATATACATGTAAAGAAATATAATTAAAAAATGAATCAAGGCCATGAGCTGGAAATAATATAAGAAAAAGAAAAATCAATCATATGAAAAAGATTCTTGATTTTCCAGTTTTTAAAGAATGTAATTTAGATGAAATAGTTCCCACCCATCATTTTGGCAAACATTACAAAGTTTAATGTACTCATTCATTTGCAAGAGTGCAGCAATTTCTGATAGAAATTTATATTCTAAATATCTATCCATAAGGTAATATCTAAATAACTTACAGTATACCCATATTCTGTCACAATTTCACTGTTTAAAAATTAGATCTATATGAACTGACATAGAAACATTTGAAAGTAATAAAAGCAATGTTCAAAGTCATATGTGTATGTGTGTAAAGATTAATATATAAAGAACTGCCCTGAAGAATACACAAAAGCATTCATGGTACTCATCAATGAAGACAGGAAATCAGATGGAGGGAATAAGTAAAGGAGTTTTGAATTTAACTTTCATATAATTCTCTACTGCTTGCATTTTCTGCAAAAGTATTGATTTCACATATTTTTGGTATAATAGGAAATTAATGTCTAAATATAATTAACATTAACACTGCATTGGTGTTCATGATCCAACCAGGAAAGAAGAAACATTCTAGGCATAATAACAGAGAGAAATTAACAAAGAGACTTGGCTGCACAGTTGATGGAAGGGCTGGGGAGCCAACAGGAGACAGTGAGTTCATCTAGATTTCCAACTATAGAAACCCACTACTTCATTAGGGCCAACAGAGGAAAGAAAAGAGCAGTATTACTAGATCTCAGGGGATGGAGTCCCCCTGTAGAAACTGGAATTACCACAGGAGGTGTTGCTGTTGCAGAGAAGAGGCTTCATGGCCATAGGTATTGCCTAAGGCATAGACACTGAAAGATACTCACCCCAGGTTTTTCCTCTTCCCCCTCTGTGTCCCATTCTGAAATTGCCCACCAGTGTCTCCCACTGGCAGCAGCTGATAGAGTAACCTGGAAAACAGCTCCTGGGGTGTCATCCCACCTGGCTCACCTAGCAGAACATGAGAAGGATCAGGAAGAGGAGAGTAAAAAAGGCCTGGACAGACTCAAACATATATGATGGGCCTAATCTTTTTTTATGACAAAAACTGATATTCATAATCTTGCAAACCAATATTTATATTGAACACCTAGTAGTAGACATGCAGAATTTTCAGGTGGAAGAAATCTAGTACTCAGAATGTCAGCGAACATCGTCTTCATATATCTCTAACACAATAAAAAACATCTATAGATGTCATATGTATGCCTACTGGTATGAATATTTCTCTTCTCCTTTTCTAATATGGAGTGAGACTTCAGAATTTATATCACAAAAATCAGCTTTAAAATATTTAATACCTTATTCGGAAGTTGAGAATTCTAACAGTATAAGAACTAGCAATGATTTCAGTCAAGTAGACATTTGATGCGTTCTCACTTGATTCACAATACTGAAATTTCTGATTTCCCTCATTCCAGGGTTAGACTATTATGTAAATTATTCTGTGAGGAAGCCTCACATAAAGGCCATCAAGTGTTTCGAGAGGAAACAGCAGGCTCTTGAAAACCTATGGAAAGCCTAATTGAGTCTGAGGGAATACTTGCCTGATTAGGTTTTTTTATTGGACTCTGAAGTTGTAAGAATGATGGCTTCAATCACTCAAAGTGAATAGAGACAGAAGAAGGGAAAAAAGTCATTTTGAAAATACAAATTATAATAACTTGCTTATTAATTATCAAGAGGCTATAATCAGGAATACCATTTTGAACACTGAACACTTTAGGCTAAAAGCAGACTGTTTACATCATACTTTATGGTGTGACAAGTAAAGTCTTTACCTGAGAGGTTCCAAGCAAGGAATGCCTTGGTCAATTTCTTGTTATCATAACCATGAGCTATGTCGGACTTTTCACTAATCTCTACTTCAAGCTGTACCATGCAAATCTACCCTGCAAGGGATGTGGAATTAATTTTGCTAAATTATCACTTTCACAAAGATGTTTCTTTATAAAAGGATCAGCATGAAAACCTTCAGCCTAGTATTCAAGATACATCATGAATCTAGCCATGTCTTTATTTTCTATTGCTCACCACTAAAGCCACAGTATAAAACCCATTGTTAACCTCCATACGTGCAAACATAGTCTGATACTTTGATCAGCATTTCTCCCCATTTTTTACCCATTCAAAAATCTTCACTTAACATTCCAAGAGGAAGATACTGTGCTAGATTTAAATAAGCCAATTTATATCCTAAACTTCCTTCCAGTCCACCCCAGTAGACTTCTTCAAAGATTTCTAGATATATCCTGACTTAGATGAACACCATTAGTTTTATTCATAACTTACGTGCATCTAGGTATGTTCTAAACTCTTCCAAGATGTCCTGAAAAATGTTTTCTTGTAGTTGTATTCAACTTGCTTGATTTTACTTGGATAGCTATTACTGCCTCAAAGCATTTGTTTATGAGCAAGGCCTCTTATTCTCTTTGGCTCTTCCATTTTTCTTAATATGGTACAACACTACAGTATTGGCAGTGCATTCCATATTTGAAAACATCTCCTTATTTTGTGACTATGTTCCAGAAAATATCTATTAACCAAATTCTGTTTTGTTTTCCCTCTATTTGGCTTATGTTATAATTTCAGGGCAGCTATCATCTGATTTTTCTCTCCCAGCTTCAATTGACAATGCTACCTTCTCTAAATCTGTTCTTTCCCTGTAACTTAGCCATTTGCAGCCAAAATAGCTGTTAGTTAACTCTGCTGTTAATAGTTATTTTAATGCTGGAAGACACTAGGTAAGCTGGCTACCTAGGAAATGCTGAAAAAAAAAAAAAACAATGTAAAGAATTATTCACTTATTTTAAAAATGTAATTAGCAACAGAAATTCACAACAGTCCTTTGCTCTAATTGACTAGTTCTACAGATATCTAAACTATCTTTGCAACCTTGATTTTATACTCTAGGTTTGGATACCATAGCAAGCTCCCATGCAACGAAGAGTAAAACATGTTCCTCTCTCTCTCTCTCATCACTATTCTGCAGCATCCTGCAGCTTATAGACGCTTAGGAAACCTCCAAAGAGAAAAAACAGTATGACATCATTTATCATGCAATAGGATGATGAGAAATTCTCCCTTGCTCATATGGAAATATTAATAAGAACAAAGACTGAAGCATCAATTCCTTTGAATACCAAGGTGAATTACATAGTCGCATGAGGTGAATACTTAGTGAGACAAAAAGATAAATGTTTTCACGTGTGGAGCATTGTGCCATGCACTTCTTACAGCCTAGAAGTTTTCCCCTCGGTTTTCCATCTGGTCTGTTTATGCAAATACAGGATTCAAACTTGTTCAATTCTGATTGGTTAAAACATTCAAGCTGTGATTGGATGGATTCCAAGGTCAAAACCAGAAGTCTCTGTCAGATGATCCTTTCAAATGACAGGTGAGGGTGTGGGCAGGGGTTGTGGCCACAGTTTATTTTGACTCTTGTTGCAGGAACTGTTGAAGCTCAGGGATGTAAAGCAGGACATTTGTGAAGGGCTGCTTGTCCCAAGAACCCAGGGCACATGGTCACTCTTTCTCACCCTTCTATGGCTGCCTTGTTCTGCTTTGAAATTTAGATCATCTCTATTAGCCACAGGGAGTCCATCTCGTCTAGAGAGCTTGGGTCTTATTTTAGCTTTACTTCACAAAATATACACATATATGTATATAGAGAGACATGGGTGTGTGTGGGTATATACACACATAAATATACATATAAGTATGTACGTGTTCATGCATATATACATGGAGAGAGAGAGCGCACCTATCCCCACTCATTATAGTAAAAATAAAATAAAGATATTGCCTCTGTTACTGCCATGACAAGGATCCTGCGATTTACCTGATTACACCTTTTAATTGCCTTTGTTTTTACCATCCTTGCTCTTTATTTTATTAAGATCCTTAAAACACTAGTAATAATTACTATCTCCATATTTCCTGCCTCTTATTATCCTATTTCTGTTCTAGCCAAAGTCACCACAGACCTCAAACACAACAATCCAAGGTCCCTTCTCTGTCCCAGCCTCTTGCAGACCTGACTCTGTAGCACTCTTTAAAAAATCCCCTTTCTCTTCTCTTTCTTAATGTGACTTTCTCTTGATTTTCTTCCAATCTCATTTTTATTTTTATGGACAGTTTTGTTGATGTTGCCTGCTTGATTTCTGCATATTAGAGTCTTCTAATATTCATTTTTGACATTTTCTTATAAGGTTATTTCATCTAGTGTCATGGTTTTAAATACCACCTGTATGCTAATACCTTTACTTATCTTGAACACTGACATCTCCACTGAGGTCAGTGCATATTTCATATCTCTATGCATTTTTTAAAAAATTTTTCTCCACAAAGCTTGTTTTATTCTCCCTGAATCTTCTTTCATTCAGCTTTTTTTCTGACAACCTTTATCCAAATAATAAATCTGTTCAATCTCAACTTTAAATGTTGCTTCCAATATATTTAATTCTTGCCATCATCCCTCCTACCATTCAAATCACTCCACCATCATCTCTCGCTACTGCCATAACTTCCTAATTGATCTTTGAATTCTTCTGTGCCTGGATCTCTACAGCCATTCTCTCATTATAGTAGCCTACAAGATTTTAAAGCCCACATCAGGTCAGTTTACGCTTCCACCTAAAACCCTTAAATGGTTTTTTCCACTGCTGTCATTGCTTTGGAACAGGCTGCTCACAGACTTTGCTTTTTGTCTTGTCAGCTCAAATGTTTCCCTTTCAGAGAAATCTTCCTAACTACCCTCTATTCTTTGGGATCGCTTAGTCTTTCCTTTTAATATTATGAAATTTTTATTTTGTTTAGGACTTCAAATCACTATCCGAAATTATCTTGTTCATTTATTACATTTTGCTTACCTTCCCCCACAGTGTAAACTCGATCACAACAGGGGCATTGCCTGTCTTATTTGATACAACATTGCTAGTGTGATGGTACAAAGTCTACATGTCATAAATACTAATGAATTGTTTAATATCAATTAAGTCAATGAATGAATCTTGTATTTTTCTTTTTTCTGTAATTATATCTTTTTAGCCTAGTAGTCTTTCCCATTATTAGTTTTCATCCAATAACCGATCCTAGATTGAGAGATTGTATCAAAGTGCTGGGAGTAGTGAGTGAAAAAGCACCAGTATCCACATTGGTGCTATAACAAATTCATTCCTATCTCCTGACTCAGATTCACTCACTCAGTCTGTCATTCTGTTTTTGTTTCATTTTCCATTTTATTTTAATACATTTAACTTTTTTATACATCTGTAATTACTTTTATGTATAGTGTAGAGAACTATATTTTTAAATGTTAATGATTTTCACAATATCATTTACTGAGGGAAACATTGGGCTTTGAAAAGACTAGTCTATGTTGAATAAAGATATTTGGAGGTGATCAGAACAGAGATATGTCTGTAAAACTGAGGGGGTAGATGAGATCTCTAAGCAAAGTGTTCTGGGTGTGAAAAGCAGATGCCCTTGGGAAGCTTTTCTACTCAAATTTCTTCTTTATTTTGGGATATATCTCAGTTTATATTTATTCTTTACGCAAATGTTATTATGTGAGAAATATGCTATGTGGTGTTTTAATTTCCAAACATTTTTTATGATTTTCAATTATTTATTTATCAATGCAGACTGAAATATCATATGGTCATATCATCTACTTTGTCCCACAAAAATTTCTCAGTGGCTCCTATTATTACATATCTGCATGTTCTTCATATTAAGTCAAGACTTATGAAGGGTCAATAAATTTAAATGTCATTACTTCTTAAAAGATGTAACACTGGAGGAATGTGGGGAGAGTTTCATAGACACAGGTAGTACACTTTGGGGATTGGTTCTTCTCCGTTCCTGGTGAAACTGCTGAATGAGTTGTTAGCTTTCCTCTGTCCCATATGAGGAAGAAGCCATATGTTGATTAAAAAAAATTTCCGAAAGCACTTCCTTTAAAATCAGTTGATTTATGTTTTGAAAATGATGTAAGAGAGGCAATCTGCACAGAGCTCATTGATTCCCTTTGTTTTCTTTACCCTCTGAAATTGGGGTGTCAGTGAGATTATGCCAGAATTGTTTCTATTTTGTACACAAA
This sequence comes from Lemur catta, assembly GCF_020740605.2. NCBI lineage: Eukaryota > Metazoa > Chordata > Mammalia > Primates > Lemuridae > Lemur > Lemur catta. The sequence continues at coordinate 90,222,578 of NC_059135.1, read as the reverse complement.
ATGTTGTCTTTCTCTCTCTGGAGATTGAAAAATTTCCTGGTTCCATTTTCAATTTGTCTTTTTATGTACTAAATCTTGTATTTTAAGGAAATGACTGTTTTTTTTTTTTTTCCAAATGGGGACAACTTCCTATATTTCCTGTTTTTGTGTAAAAGAATAGTTTTGCTTTAAAAGACTTTAAGAATACTCAAATAATACAATTGTCTATGCAAAGGGTAATCAATTGATTCAATAAATCTTTAAAGTATTTGAAGCATTTCTGTATACATATTTTTATTTGTTCCTCCAAACCCACTTACAGGGTAGGTTGGTGGATATGAGATTATTTGAAGCAGATTTGACAGGAATTAGCGTGTTGGGGAAACAGTGAGGAATTATCCAGAGGATGAGCCTTTTGATAAAACACACATCATTGTTACTCCCTTTTCCCTCCCTGCTGGAATAAACGAAAACAAAGGTAAAAGTTAACAGTCTCAAACTTTCCTGGCACCTAGAAAGGTTAAGATCTAAGAAACAAGCTAACATGAAAAAAGAATTTAAAGTGAGAATTTTATGTGCAGGGGCCACCTTCTGACCGGTAGACAGAAAACAGCTATAAAGCCCAGAGAAATTCCCAGAAGAGTGACTGTGTTTATTTTTTTGAGATACGGTCTTGCTCTGTTGGCTGGGCTGGAGTCCAGCGGTGTCATCCTAGCTCACTGAAGCCTCAAACTCCTGGCCTCAAGTGAATCTCCTGCCTCGGCCTTCCAAAGTGCTGGGATTACAGGTGTGAACAACTGCACCTAAACTGTGCTTGTTTATTCAGAGCACTAGAATAAATTTGGAAAGAGGGAGTAGTGGCAATCCCCATAGGTATTACACTTAGGTATTACGAAGGAAAAAAAGTACATGTCCTAAATTAAGGAAAAAGTGAAGAAAACTCATTTCCACCTGCAGTGCCAGCCACTCCATGACAGCTCATTTCTTCATAACCTTGGCTTTCAGTCCGGAAATGATTTATTGAAGGCTGAATTTACTTCATTACATTTGAAAGAAAACATCAAACACTCTCACTCCGCAATGACTTCCTACACAACTCAGAAGTGGCCTCCTTCCCGTGCCTCTCTTCCACAGAGCCGCTTCAGCAGCCAGCTTCTTTGTAAGAACAGCTGCGTTCGTGTATGCTCAGATGTATGATTTAAAAATCAGACAATATTCAGGAAATGTCCAAGAATGAGGGTTGAATTAGCAAAATCTTTATCGATTTTAGGTGCCTGGAGTCTGTGATCCAAGCACAGAGCAAGGGATGCCAAGAAGTCAGGAGGAAAAGTGATGAGTAAACTGCTTGAGATGGACAGGAACAACCACAGAACAAAGCCTGCTCCAGGGACACGAAGATCTGCCCTGCAATGACAACGATACTGGGGGGGTGGGGCTGTGTATGGTAATCAACATGAAGTAAATGCAGGGAGGTATGGTTAAAATTATGGTGATGTAATTTGAAGATAATGCTGAGCCTAGAAGATATTTTTGTTTCCTTCCTTGTGACGATAGCTTTGCTCCTGATAAAGGAAAAAAATCAAACATCTGATTCCCACTGAAAGGGAAAGAGGAAGGAGAGCTATGCCTCTTTATTCAGCAAAATATTTACCAATGCATTGAGTATATATTAAATGAGGCACTATTCTAGGCTCTAGAGGTATAGAAATGAGCAGATTTGTGCAACAGAACTTTGGACACAAATAGAAATAAACAGACATAAAAACAGAAATAAAAATGGAAATAAACAATTCCATGAATATAAGGAATTACACCTATAATGAAAGGAATGAACTTGAATTAATTGCATAACTGCAGAAACAGAAATTGACAGTACTAGGATATGAACTAATAAATCTGAAGTAGCTTTATGTAATAATGTGGTTCATTGATAAAGAATAAACACAATTTAACTGGGTATTGGATTCTAGGCTCAAAATAATATTTCCCTTAACATTTTGTTGTATTCAATATTCTACTCTCTGGTATTGCCTTATAGGAAGAAGACCAATGCTGTTCATTTTGATTTTTATATTTTTATAGTTTATTTTTATGATTTCAATTTTCTCCTCCTTAAAAGATTTTAATATTATCTATTTATTTATCCCTGGTACTCTGAAATTTCACAACAATGTACCTTAATGTGGATCTTCTTTCCTGCATTGCATTTGTCCTATTATCTTTGGAACACTAATTTTTTAATCAAGTCCAGGAATTTGTACTTTATTATTTCTGTGAAAATAATGTTTTTCTACTTTATTTTGTTAGTCAGATATTGAAATCCAGATTACTTGGTTCCTTTTTCTTTTCTCTCCTAGTTTATATCTTTGATTTCATCCCCACACTTCTTCAAAAATATGCCTTAAATATACATATTTTGAACTGTTTTGTGGAATTTATTTTCTGCTATCATGTTTTAACTTTCAAAAACTCTTTCATGTTTTATGAATGTCGTTTTTATGACATTGTGTTTCTACTCCATGGTATCTCGTCTTATTTCTCTGAAGATATTAAAATTTTAAATAATCTTTTGATCTCTGCGTTGTTTCTATTTCCTCTATGTTGTTTTATTCTTTGTTTATTGCCATTTCTGTAGAATGTCTAAAACTAAAAACAATTGACAATACTAATTTCTGGTGAGGATACAGAGCAACAGGAACTCATCCACTGCAGGTGAAAAATGTAAACTGGTACAGCCACTTTTGAAGACAGTTTGGCAGTTTCTTATAGAGTAGATATAGTCTTACTATACAACCCAGCAATCGTGCTCCTAGGTTTTTTACCCATTTACTTTTAAGATTTATATAAACAAAAGTCTATGTATAAATATTTATAATAGTTTTTTTTGTAACTACAAAACACTGGAACAAACCAAGACGTCCTTCAATAGGTAAATGAATAAACAAACTGTAGTATGTCCATACAATGAAATACAGTTCAGAGTTGTCTTAGTCCATTTTCTGCTGTTACAACAAAATGCCTGAGAATGAGTGATTTATAAAGAACAGACAACTATTTCTCACAGTTCTGGGAACTGGGAAATCCAAGATCAAGGTGCTGGCATATGGTAAGGCCTTGTTGCATTCTCACGTGGCAGAAAGCAGAAAGGCAAGCTGGGGCAGAAGAGCAGGTTAGCAAACTAGCTGAATGCTACCTCAAGCCTCTTTTATAAAGGCCTTAATCCCATTAATGAAGAAGAAGCTCTCATGGCCTGATCACCTGTTAAAGCCACACCCCTTAATACTATCATATTGGCAACGCCTGAGTTTTGCAGGGATGCATTCAAACCACAGCAAGTGGTTAAAATAATAATCAAACAGGAAATACAAAGACATGGATGAATCTTAAATGCATATTGCTAACTGAGAAAAGCCAGTCTGAAAAGGCTTGACTCCATTAAATGACATTCTGGAAAAGGCCAAGCTATTGAGATGATAAACTTATCAGTGCTGGTCAGAGACCACAATGGGGAAGGGTGATCACTTGAATAGGTGAACCACAGGAGATTTTTAGGGCAGTGACACTAATTTTATATGATACTGTGATGGTAGATATATGACACAATGGAATTTTCAAAACTGATAGAACTTTACACAGAGATGAAACTTAACCTGTGCAAATTAAAAAAAAAAAAAACTCTTAGGAACTTGAGGGACCTCAGGGTATAATGCAGATTTGGACAATAGATTCCCACTGGGTTACACCTGGGTGAAACAACCTCCCTGTAGGGATCAAGGGGAAAAGGTGCTGACCTAAGTATCTTAGGAAATGAGTGCAGTCTCTAAGACTAGAAGCAAAATAAACTGAACTTAAGCACTGTGCTTTAATTCATAAAGTCATATTGCACAGGAATATGAGTTAATTATGAAATCACTATACATGAATAAAGGAAATTAACATTTAAGTAAAATGATTGTGGATGGTGGGAACCAAGTTTATTACTGTTGGGCTGGAAGTTTCACATAAGCAAGAGGTGAAGGCTGGAATAATCCATGTGGCAATGCATTCTATTTAGAGAAATCAGTATGAGCTCCTTTAGCTTAATATCGACACCAATGGCTACTTATAGAAATATTTATGTGTGTATAGAATCTGGTTAATACACACATATATTTCCTTGCTCTGTCAGCTCTAAGGGCCCGGAAGCAACAACACCCCCTGTTAGAAGGGGGTATACCTAGAATCAAATCTTTTCAAATACCATTATCTAATAAAAGGGACCAGAAGTGCTAAGAGAAATGACTGATTCTAGGTCTGGGGCAGGATATATACAAGATGAACCAGGAGTTTTTGTAGGGCTAGAAATTAGGGATTTTTAAACATATACAGAAACACATACACACACAATGATGGGGGTGTGTCAAGGGGATACAGAAGCCAACTGATTGTGCTCCCAAGAGCTAAAGCTGGAACCATTTGCATAACAAAATAAAGTAAGCCAAAGTATAAAATTGATATCCATGAGTCCATACTGATATAATAACTGAATAAGTAAATGCATGGGGAAGAATAGACAAATATCTCATGCAGAAGAATTCTAAATAATTTATCCAGATTCTACTTTCAAGAAAGTAGAACATAAATCCTCCCTCCTTAAATCCATAGCATCCTCCTTCCAAAGAGTGCAGTGAGAAAGAGAAAAAAAGAGTAACTTCACAATGAAGAAACTTGAGAAACACTATCTCAGCCAATGACCAAGGTTAATCTCAATAGTGAGAAGTCTGTTGACCGTATGAACCCTGGAAATGTGATGAAAATGGCACTTCACCTTTCTGATCTTCCTCCCAAAAATACATGCCCCTGTCTAATCATTAGAAACATGTCAGACAATGCACAGTTGAGGATCACTCTACAAAACTCCTGACAAGTACCCATTCAAACTTTCAAGGTCATAGAAAGCAATGAAAGTCTGAGAAACTGTCAAGGCCAAAAGTAGCCTAAGGAAATCTGATGACTAAATGTAAAACAATACCTTGGACAGAATCTTGGAATAGAAAAAGCACATTAGGTAAAAATTAAGAAATCTTAATGAAGTATAGACTTTACTTAATAACAACATATCAATATTGGTTTATTATTTGTGACAAAAGTTCCATATCAATATAAGAAGTTAATAATAGGGGAAACTGCTGGGTATATGCGAATTTGTTGTACTACATAATTTTTCTATAAATTAAAGCTATTCTTAAATCAAAAGTTCTTCTAAAACTATTACACCAGGATATCAATTCTCACAAGTTTTTTGGAAAGTAAAAAGTTTGAGAACTCTGTTTGAGAAGCTGTGGTCAAACATGCACAAAACTGCATATCCAGTCTAGAGATGAATTTGGCCACTCTTAACAAAAACTACATAGGTTTTTACTTTTTGATCCCTCCCTCAGTCCTACTTCTAAGAATTCCCTCTGAGACATATCTCCAATAATGCAAAAATACATTTCCATAAAGAGCTTCATGTAGCATCATTTGTAATGGCATGGGGGAAAGAATCTAATGTTACATAACTATGTTTCACATGAACTTTCAGTTATCCTGTGTTATTTTAATCTCACTCTGAACCCTGCTTTTATACACCAAGTGTTTCTAATTTCTGAGAATTCTCAACAGAAATAACTTGCTTCTTGTGGTTTCTTTCCTTGTAGGTTTTATGTTTTCTGACATATGTCAAGTCAGTTACCACTCATTTATTTGCTTTTTTACTTCCCTATTGTTACATACTTTTCCTGCCATTTTTATACCTGTTATGTTCATTTGCTATCATTTCAGATAGGAAAGAGACAAATTCACACATTCAATACAAATGATTTAACTGTCAGTCTTCAGGGTTTGGTTTTGAATTTGCAGTATTCGTTGGGTTTAAGTTAGCATTAAGCTGTATTATACCTGGTGTGGATTTAGTCTCTTTTGCCAAATAATTAAACTTTTTTTTAATCTTCATAAGGTTATTTAACAAAGTATTTTATTTATTCAACAAATATTTACTTGAGTATTTTCTATAAACCAACCGTCATGGTATAAATACCTCCCAGACTACATTAAAATATCCACCTTTTAAGTAAAGCAGGAAAATCTTGTAGGGTTTCAATATAATAATGATGTATGTTAAAAAGTATATCACTTGAGCTGTCCTAAAATGAATGAATGAGCAGAAAGGTCAAAGGAGGTAATTTCTGTATCAGAAATCAATGAAGATAGTGGCTTAGACAAGTCTATTGTTAAAAAGTGAGATAAGGATAATGGACTTATTTGGGAAATATTTTGAAGATATGCTATGGTACTTACTGATTGCATCTAGGGAGTGATAAAAATGAAGATTAAGTACAGCTTTTAATTTTCTGGCTTAAACAACTACTAAGATTCTTCACTGAGAAGAAGGCAACTGGTAAATGTGTTAGCGTGGAAAGGCTAGTAGGTGCTCACGGCGAGGGTGGAGAAAGATTTCTCATGCAGAGATTAAGATATAAAAGTAAAAAAAGTTTATTTTATCCTTCTTAGAGGAGAGAGAGAATGAGAGAGAGAGAGAGAGAGAGAGAGAGAGAGAGAGAGAGAGAGAGAGAGAGAGAAGAGGGGAAAGAAGGGGAGAAGAGAGCAGAGAGATGGTGTGGCATCCCAAAGAAAGAGAAGGGGTGCCAGCAGGGAGGCCAAGTGGCTCACTGATTTTAAGGGGGATGAAGAGAAGAAAAAAATAGCAATGACTGTCAGTTGATGACAAAAGCAGGAGCGGGTAGATAACAAAAACTGCAAGGATGTCAAAGTCCAAGAGTCGGTTTCCTGCCTTCCTTGGAGAAGGGATCATCACAGGAGATGTGACTCTGTCCTCCAGATGTGGTTGAGGCTTGGAGCTTGTTCTCCTGCTGTTTACTCAGGAACTCCATAAAAGTAGATTCTCAACAAAAATAAAAAATAAAAATATACCAATTTGGAAAGATATTTACATCTCTTTTCCATTCATTCAGGTTTTCAGAAGTTGTGCAAAACAGAACTCCTGCTGTTACCTGTTAGTGAGGGAACTCATAGGATTGATCTTTAACTGTTCCTGGGGAAATTGTAGGATCAGGTATTTTCCTATGTGGGATGAGATATTTTCCTGTTATTTTTGCAAGGCCGCCCCTTTCAAAATGAATATGTTTATGGGAATGAGAGTGAAAGGGAGATAGATTTCAAGGGCTAAATTTACGTGTGTTACATCCAAGTCCTGACTTATGAAACAATTTGTGGTATTATCAAAGCAAGGCACCAGAGCTGGTGGGGTTCAGCTAACTGATATCTGCTCTAAGTTGTCATTTGTGCAACCTCCTCATATTGACTGGACAAAAAGATGACCTTTGGTCAAATAGAAGGTTAAATAATCCTCAACAAAAGCTTAGGATCCTAATTTTCAGGGATATCAGTTAAACAACTGAAGTGCTGTTAATAGAAATTTACAGTGCACATACCATCAAGAATTTACAAAGCTGAAAATTGGAAATAATTTTGGAGAAGGCAAAAAAAATCTTTGCATACTCCTGCTCATAGCCTAAATTACTAATGAACAAATAACACTGTAGTAGGTGACGGACTACACAATGTTCAGTTTTCTATGATGGATTGCTAAGGCTATCAGTTGGTTAAAAATACAAGTAATTTTATTAGCACATTGGTTGTTAAGTATGCAAAATGTAACCTGTTCATTATGTCTTTATGCATGATGACATGATGATTAAGGCACTAATTATGTATTAAAAAAATGACCATCCAAAGGTTTCCCTTTCTAAATGGCAATAGTTAAAAGGTGTAAGTTTGCCTGATTTCCTATAAAGTGTTTTCTTTACAATTACTCTCAGGCTTCTGAGAATTTATAAGTCTACATGTGAGTATAAATGTTCTGTAAAAAACAAGCTTTCTTTTTCTTCTCTTTAGTGTTTGGTTGATTGATTTAAATCAAATATTCCACAATGATCAGTTCAACAGAATTAATGCTATCTCTAGGCCACATTAACCTCTTTATAATAAAATAATCTTATAGGTTTAGTTATACCAATAAATGATTTTATTTACTATCTACTGAGCTAGATGTGGCTCAAAATACGTTGCCTATCTTCCAAAGAATTTTTGTGTCACCAGATTCTACTGTAATTACTCAGCCAGCCTCTGAAATCTAACTTAACGGAATTTGGATGGAGAAAGTAGGAAGGCAAAGAAAGGCATTTTGCACCAGCAGCTAACAGTTATTAAGCTCCTACAGCTTTTACCAGTTAGTTCTATACATTTTTCCTATGTAGGGGAAATGCTAGGTTGTGAAGTGCATCATGCTTTCCAAAAATAATCCTCCACACACACACACACACACACACACACACACACACACACACACACACACACACACCACAGTCATTTGCCCCCTAATTCTCCTTGGTGACATAGTGGGAGAAACAATTGGTGCTTCATGTAAAGCTGTGAGTGCTCATTCCTGACAACCAATGAAATATATTTACTGGCTGGAATGGATTTTCTGTGGAAATTCTGATTGTAATCACAGCAATAAGCAGATATTGAGCACAGCAATTTTTTCACAAAAGTATTTTGCCAATTTTTGACACACTGTTCTCCAAAAAGTCTGTATCACTTTTATGTTTAAGTTCCAGTTGAACATTCTTAGGATGACACCAAAGGCTGAGCTGGATGGTGTCACTGGGCTTAGGGCACTAAAGTCATATCTGTAAACCAAAAAGAAGGAAAGAAGTCTAAAGAAGCAAACTAAAGAATGCCTTCCCACTTAGAAATATTTTTGTCAAATATCTGTTTTCCACAGAAAGCCCTGAATATGAAAACCAGATGAAACATGCCAGATGACTTGAGTCTATTTTAAGAAATATAAAAAACTATATTAGATTACCCCAAATCTAATGTTTGTATTTTATTTCCCCTTTTGGCAAAAATGACAAAGTTAAAATAAAAACATGTAGTGTGTGTTGTCAGTGGTAATATACAAGAGAAGAAGTGCCTTACCAGATATCAACTCTAATATTACAAGGCAGAGGTAGACCCATTTCATTGAGAGAAATGTGTTTTCATTTCAGGTGGTGAAATCAACTTCAGTGACTGTTATCTGGACTTAACTGTCTCTCATTAATGAAGCTAAGACTTGAAAGAAGTCTAGGATTCTCAACAAGGTAATTAGGCACGAATGGTTCCTATTAATATAATCACTACTCTTGCAAGAATAGGTCTTCTCTCTCGCTTGTTTACACTGTCTGAGTGCCATTAGTGGAATTGTGGGAGGGGGAAAGCTCACCACTTACGCAGGAGGGATCTGGAGATTGAGCTACTTCTGTTTTGGTTTCCTGGTTTGACAGCCAGCATTCCCTCATCTATTAAGTATTCACCTCCTAGATGGTCATTTCATGCCCAAGTAATATACAAAGCCATGTATTCTTGAATATTTTCCTGCTAACTCATTAAGGCTAGAAAATGGGGAGAATTTAATTGCCAAGATATCATAGTCAACCTCATGTCTTTGGTAGTTACAGGCATATCAAGGCTCATAAAGTAGCAAGAATCAAAATAAGGAGGTGGCGGGATCACCTAAGACAAAAGTAATGTTTTCATCATACAACCAATAACAGCTTTTAAGATTTTACTTGAAGAAAAGACCACTTATTTATTTTTCGCCAATAGCTCATTATGACTACATGAAAAGTAGGTGGAATTGACCCTAGAAACAATAAATAGAAGTTTCACCTGTTTCTTTCACATGGTTGCAGGATAGAACTGAAACAGGGAAGTGGACCCCAAAACTAGGATCTGGCCTGAAAGCCAAGTGGGTTGTTGGCTTTGCACAGGAAAGCACTTAAGAGTGAGCCAACAGAGTAAAGCAAAAGCACATTTATTGAGGTAAGAAAAGAAAAGGAAAAGGTGGCTTCCCCATAGACAGAACAGCGGATAACTCTCAGAGCAACAGAGAATAGCACTTTGTATGTTTCCAGGGTCTTATTTTACACTTTCTACTTAATTTTGTTAAGCAGAGGGAGGACTATTCGTAAGATTTGTGGGAAAGAGGTGGGACATACCAGAAACCAAGGGTTCCTCTTTTTTTTTAACCATGCAGGGTAACTTTCAGGAATTGCCTTGGCATGTGTGAACTGCCATGGTGCTGGTGCGATTATCTTTCACTATGCTGATACATTATAAGTACGGTATAATGATCAGCTAGGGTAACCTGAGGTCATTTTTCATGGCCTTCTTGGTTCTAGCTGGTTTTGGCTGTATTCTCTACCACCTCCTATTTATCAGAGACCTTGGCTTGGGTCTTACCAATCCTTATCTACCAGGGGCTGCCAGTTCCCTACGTCAGAATTAAAACACTTCAGTCCTCTAGGGGACATTAACACCCAGTTCTCAATACAGAAGTAAGAAATCTAGAATATACGTAAGTAGGCAGCACACTGCTTCCAATTGCACCTGACATTATTGCCAAAATCCCGTTCAACTATAAAAACTGAAACATCATTTGTGAAATGTGTGCCTTATGCTTAATCTTTTTGAGTCCTACAGACTAAAGACCACCAGGAATGCATTTGTAGTTAATTTTTTTTTTTTTTAAGTTAGATTTGTTTAGTTTGCTGCATGAAGAAAGAGAAAATGAAACCCGGGGAAGTGCAGGATATCTCAGCAGGGAGATTTGGGAAAGAAACCTCACGAGGTTAGGTGATTCTAAAAAGGGATTAGGGAAGTGAGCACCTACTATTGGTTGGATGTCTTCAGGAAGTTGGCACAATTCAATGATTGGATGTTTTAATATTTTTAACTAGGAGGCTGGACTTCTAAGCAGTACTGGAGTATTGTCATTAATGAATAAAGACAAATCACTCAGAAGATATGTTAGTGAGAAGAAGGGGGGATTTAATCATTTTCGTAGTCTTAGAGTGGCCTTGTCTAATTTGGAGGGAATACCACAGTCTGCTTGTCTACATGTGATTTTTTTACCTTTTCAGTTCTATGTAGAAACTCATGAAGTTTTTATTACATCCTCACTTTTTAAAGTACAGAAAGTAATTTCTCATTGCAACAATAATTTCCATATAGGTTCATTAGCATATCTGTAGAAATGATCAGCATAAATCATCTGGCTTACAATAATTTTATCGTAAATATAATATTTTGCAGTGGCCCTGAATTTTCTTAAGTAAAAATTGTTAATTTAGTGAAAAACACCTTTGAACTAGATCTGCTAAATAAAAATATGAACTGTATTTCTCCATTTCCAGAAAAAAAATATTGATCAAAATTTCTCATGTTTTTTGGCTATGTGAGCCACATAAACTTTCAATCATTGAAAAATATGATATTAAGACTTACGTTAAAATACTTTCTCTGACTTGCATCATCTTACTATTAATTTAGGAAAAAATACAGGTTAGCAACCATCCTTCTTTGTCAGATGCTCTTCAATTTAGTTCCCAGTCTTGTGGAGGAAAATAAAGTAATACGGCAAATATGTGTTGATGTCATCACAGAAGGAGGAAGAGAGAGAGAACATACCCCTACCCAAGTATTTGCACACAGCCTGGTGAGCATTTATTTAAAAACTCATTAAATAATTGTTTACATATAGAAATAAATTAAATCAACCCTAAAAACCTATATGTTGAGGAATCCTTTGCATCTAGATTAGCCAGACTGCCAGGTCTGTGAGAGGACTCGCAGCTTGGGAAGAGAGCATCCACTTGGAGTTACCATGCAGTTGCCATAGCATTTGACTTCTCCAATCACAAGGCAAAAATATAATACGTTTTGACACACATATATTCAGCAGAAATTTTCAAACCTGTACTGACATTTCAGGGGTCAGCCAAAAATATACTAAAAACCAAAATTTCCATGTCCCCTGACTCTGAAACTTTTTTTTCAACTTTTTCCTTCACCACAGCAATAGAACAAAAGTTACATCTCTTCATAATCAAACAATCAATCAATAAGCATGCACACAGCACTGTGCTACCATGAAGGATTCAAAAGAAATAAAACACATTCTCCTTAACAAAGGTTATAGACCCGCATAAGACAGGATAAAATCAAATGTGAAGGTTTATGACACAAAGAGTAAAAGCTATAAGAATATAGAAGAATAGAAGTCTCTCTAAGTTAAAAACAACTTAAAATGTTTACAGAAGAGATAGGATTTCCCATAAGACCTAAAAAAGTGCTTATGAGTTATTGAGATCAAGCAGAGAGAAACAATACTGATTTAAAAACATAAAAATGTTCAAAAAACATCTAGAAAAATCACATTGTATTGATACATCACTAAAAGCAATCATTAATAAATTCATTTTGCAAAAATGCTAAGTTGAAATATTGAAACAATTATTGGGGAAAGTATAACTCTGTTTTCCATTTGCTTGGGAAGAATTATTTTGACTTGTAATAATTAGATTAGCCTCCCTTAAGGACCCCGTACTATAAGAAGAAAATGAACAACAAAAAATCAGATGCTACACACAGTTCACTTGCTTCCAACAATTTACAAATGGCGCACTCATGCAGATCATAGGGACTCCATGGAGAAAGATTAAGTAAAATGTATCATTGAGAGGCACTGAACCCAGCTGCATTTCATCAATCTCTGCTGAGTGGCAGAAATCCAGTTCTCTTTCATCCTCACCAAAGGAAAATATGCATGAGGTTAAGAGAATTATAAGGAGAAAATTACTCACTGCTGCCAAACTGGACTGAATCCTACACCCCAAACAGATTATGTGAAGGGAAGAAAGGCCCAGTAAAAAATCCAGATGGAGATCTCTTTGTCAGTCTTTTGTTAGTCAAGTATTTATCAAGTACGTACTATATGCCATGCACTATGCTATATTGGAACACAGCTGTGAATGAATAAGAAGCTGTGACTTCAGAGCACATGCAGTTTAATAGAGGGAGCAATCTATAAACACCAAGTCTGACCTTATAAGAAAAATTCAGATTATAAACTGACAAGCATTAAGAAGACAGACTAGGGTAGTTTAGTGCAGAGTGACTGGAGAGTCAGCTTAAGATGAAAAAGTGAAAAACTCCTCTCTGATGAAGTTACATTTATATTTTGTATTAAGACCTACATGATGAGAATCCAGCTATGGTAGGATTTAGGGGAGGCATATTCTAAGCAGAAGGAAAGCAATTGTTTTCTTTAGTTGTTTATTCACAACTCTTTCAGACAAGCATGCAAGCAAGTAACAACAACCAAATACATTTATCAAGCTCTTAGTGTGCACAGGCATTATTCTAGACTCTAGAATCTAGAGTATTAGAAAGCAATTATAAAGTCATCAAAGAAATAATTGTTTAATTGAGGCAAATAGGTCCAAAAGGAGAATAGAGAAAGTGAGATAGTAAGAAAACATCATTTTTAAGTGTCAGATAATCAGAGTGTTACAAACTAAAACAAAAGGTGCCAGGATCTATATGTTAATGAATTATAACGAAGTTCAACCATCTACTCCTTTCCTTTGACCTGTTCTATGGCCCCTGTTCGCTTTTCTATGGAAATTGGGGGAAACATTTCTTTTTCTGACTTTTTTTTGGTTTGTCTTTTTTTCAATTTTACTGAGGCATAGTCTCTTTACATTAAAATGCACCTTTTTGATGTATACATTTTGACAAGTTTTGACTAACTTTTACATCCATGTAACCACCACCACAATCACCAATTCTGCCACTCCGTAAAACCTTCCTCGTGAACCTTTGTTTCAATCATACCTTTACTGAAAGCCCCCAAGCAAACTTTTCTCTAAGTTTTGGACATGTACTATGATTTTTGGATGAAAATGAGAAATTATGAATATTAAATAATACGTGACAGTTTTCTAGATTCAGTTGTGCTCTTATGAGGATTTTATTTTCTTCTAGCAGTAATTTGTCTAGCCTACTACTCAGACGGTAGACTCCTTCCCAGACTTGTTCAGCAGTTAGTAACCCTGCTGAACTCAGCTTCTAGCTTCCACTTTTTTCTTTCTTTCTTCTTTTTTTTTGTTTGCCTGCCTTCCCCCTGCCAACCCCCACCCCCCCCCCCCCCCCCCGCCCCAAATCCCTTGAATTAGTGTAGTTTAGTGTTTAGCCAAGGATTTGAAAAGTCGATATTCACCCTTGGGAATTCATTTTCTCTGTGGTTTCCTTGTTTTCAACATCCCCCTGCAAAAATTTCCAGCTGTTCTGGCAGCTCTAAGCTCTGTTCTTTGACACCTCAAGCCAGTAGCACATTTTCTATTGCCTGCCTTGTTCACAGGTTAAAGAATCACCTAATGAAAAGTGAGCAAATACAAATCTCACCCAGCGTGGTACTTTCTTTTAAAGGTGACCTCTTTGCTGGTTTCTTCGTGCTTTTTCACCGAGCTGTCAGGAAAGGCCCCCCTGCATTTGTTAATTTAGAAGTTATCCAGGGACTGAGGCCAAGATTATATCCATATTTGGAATCTAGCCCCCTTCTGGGGCTCACTTGCTTCCAAAACATAACCTGTAAATTTCCAGCTTCTCTACCAGCCCCAACCTCTTTCCTTTTTCTTTCCAGGCAGTTAGACTGCAATTATTTTCAGCTGGAGACATGAGAAATTGGGTAAAGCTCTCAGGGAAAGCAGCAACAAGCTCATAGTTATGTGGTAGAATCACAATCTTTCGAGGGTAAATATTCCTCTGATTTCTACCTGCTGTGTGACTCTTTCCAAGGCCTTCAAATTGTTGTTATTTTTGTTGCTGTTTTTAATACTTATTCTAGATTTGATAACTGTAACTTGCAGGAACTTTCACCCAAGAAATATATTGTGCCATTACCAAAATCCAGTACCAAGATAACCTCTTAATAAAAAGGTTTCTAAAACAAAATCAAAAGGTAGAAAATTAGGCCATAAGTTTTTTTGAGATCAAATTTTCTGACTAATTTATATCCACATCTGAAAAATCTATCATATTACCTGGAGAATGTACACTCACTAAATAGTGTGAAACCTTTTAGTATCACATAGCTACAAAGGACCTACCACCAGATTCTGTTAGGTAAACAGTCCAAGGAGGGAGAATCAGTGTCAACGGTATTTCTCTAATAGCTGATACCCAAGCAAAAGGAGAGAGAAATTGGTAGAAAGTTGACTGGCTCATGTGAATCAACTGTAATGTGTACTTAAATACTTCTGAGTGTTTTAATTAGGATTGCAGCAGCTAACATTTACTCAGTGCTTAGAATATGCCAGAAACTGTAAACAAAACACTTTAGATATATGACCTTACTTTAATCCTAAAAACAACTGTGATTTAGGAATTTTGTTTCTTTTTACAAATAAGTAAACTCAGGCAAAGAGGGAGTAAACATCTTTCTGTGTGTCATGCCACTAGTAAATACTAGAATCAAGATTTGAACCCAGAAAGCTGTGATTCCAAAGACTTCATATGTAGTTACAGTGGAAATTGTTTAAGCAGACATTTGCCAAATAAGTCAATATGTTCTGAAGGAAGACTTCTTCATGGAAATGCATAAAGATTCTTATAAGATAGAAGGTTAAAATCTGTACTAGTAAAGAATTATTCTGAATAAATAATAAAAAATGAAATAATCTCGGTAATAACTTAAGCAAAAATAATTTGCAAAGGAGACTGTAGATTGCCAATTGATATGCAAAACAAAATTATTCAAAAACATATTATTGATTAAAGTACATAATTATTCAAATGCATGGAAAACAAATAGAACAAAAAATTTATAAGGTTTGCAGAGATTAATATTATAATATAGATAAATGCTCAGTATTGAAAAAGGTGAAAATGCATTTGCATATATTTCTGATAAAGATGTCTTTTGGTGAGTCTTTCTAAGTCCTGAAAATATCCATTTGCTTTGACTCATAAATTTACTTTAAAAATTGTTCCAACTATTGACATTTTTGATATAACTACACTTTTAAGTATTTGTTTAAAAAAAGAAATTGAAATTAATCTAGATGTGCAATGCTGAAGAGAAGCAAATAAAATAAAATGTGGCACATTTATTCAGGAAAATACTAAGCAGTCATGAAAATGATGCTATAGATTTTGATGAGTATGGGGAATATAGGGTATTATTTTAAAGAAGTGAATTGAACATGTTTAAAATCTACAGTTCACATTCTAACATTTCAGTTTTAAAAAGGAGGCAAGAAAAATTACTTTATCCAGCCCCACCTTGAGATGAGGCATTTGGCCCTAAAGATTTGAGTGAGGCCGGGCGCGGTGGCTCACGCCTGTAATCCTAGCTCTGGGAGGCCGAGGCGGGTGGATCGCTCGAGGTCAGGAGTTCGAGACCAGCCTGAGCAAGAGTGAGACCCCGTCTCTACTAAAAATAGAAAGAAATTATCTGGCCAACTAAAAATATATATACAAAAAAATTAGCCGGGCATGGTGGCTCATGCCTGTAGTCCCAGCTACTCGGGAGGCTGAGGCAGTAGGATCGCTTAAGCCCAGGAGTTTGAGGTTGCTGTGAGCTAGGCTGATGCCACGGCACTCACTCTAGCCCGGGTAACAAAGTGAGACTCTGTCTCAAAAAAAAAAAAAAAAAAAAGATTTGAGTGAGAAATAAAGACCACTTTTACTAAAACTGACAGCTTAAAAAACTTAAAAAAAATATCAATTATGTGATAGATAGATACAAAAAGAGGAAGGAAGGAAGGAAGCCAGGAAGAAAGGAAGGAAGGAAGGAAAGAAGGAAAGGAGGAAGGGAGAGAGGAAGACATGAAGAAAAGGAAGAAAGAAAGGAAAAAACAATAGATGGATAGATAGAGTGAGTGTCCCTATTGTTTGATCTTCTCTGGGGCTGCAAACTTCTACTGATGATGGTATCCAGGTAACTGAATTTGAGTCAAGTTTCCATGGGAACTTTATCTATTGAAGGTGAGAACTAAGGGTATAGATTCGGGAGTTCTATAAAAAGAGGTGGAGCCCTATTTCACACATAAAAGCAATATTCCAAAATATTGAAAGGATGTTAAAATGGTGCACAGGCAGAAAAAATAATAGCATTTGTGTGTATATCATCTCCACCATAGACTCCAAATATCGGGGACTCTAAAATCAAGTTTCTGCTTCAGGGAAATTGCTATTTTACCTTTTGTTTTAGCATTCAAGCCAAAGTTTCAAGTTAGTAACAGTAATTGTTAAAGAAGATTTTATATGCAGCTACTTTTTTTTTTCTAATGTGGGTAGTGGATACATAGTAGGCTTGTATAGGAATAGTATTACAAGAACTGGAGATATGACAAAATATACGTTGGGTCAGTTTTTCCTTACTACTTACGAAATGGGTAAAATTTTGCATAAATCAAATGGCTTGACCAGATTATGCAGTAGGTTTTTGCCAGCTGGAAATAAATGCCTGTATTCTAAACTCTGCACCAGGCTATCCATTGTGGTTGATCTGGCAACAAAATAACATGCAAGCAGGAAAGATATGAAATAGCAATTTCTATTTCTTCAGTGAAACTCAGTACATCTCTTATCTACAAGCATGATGTGATCTCTCTTTCTTAGCTCCTTTAATATTATGTCTGAGCTTCTTTCATAAAACGTAGCAAAGGCTACCCTGTATTACCGGAGTGTTTCTCATTTATATCCTTTATCCATTCATTCAACAATCCACTATAATTCAATCAGTACATACCAGGTAATTCCCTTATTTTATTTAGTTTTAAAAATGACTAGATGATTGAAAGTAAAGTCTGTCACTCAGAAAAAGAGGTCTATATTGATTATATTGATCTAAAATATCTTTACTGAGATTATAATATCCTTAAACATAGGATTATTTCTTATTAATTTGCTGTTAAATATGGTGACTTCTACCATTTGAATAATACAATTATAAACACTGTCTTTCCCTTTAAATCTGAAGATGTGTACAGTTTTATTTCAGATATTTTAAATCTTAGTTATTATGTGCATAAACATTTAGTATTGTTAGGCCCTTTTGATGAATTGACACTCTAACATCATAAAATCTTCTTTACTCTTTGTATTATGACTTGATTTAAATCTACTTAGTTTGATAATATAGCCCTCTACATTTCTTTTAATTCATGTTAATATAGCATATCTTTTCAATCTTTTTACCTTTTTCATATTTGTTTCTTTATATGTAAAGCTTTCTTTATATTATAAGCAGGTCATATGTGGCTCTTGATGTTTTATCCAAAATAGTTTACTTTTTGATTTACTATTAATAGTTAATGGGTGTTTAAGTTACTCAGTTTAGGGTGCAGTGGTCTAAATGTTTGTATCTTCCCAAAATTCATAGGTTGAAACCTAATCACTAATGTGATAACATTAGAAGGTATAGTCTTTGGGGTAGGTAATTTGTGCATTTATAAAGGAGACCCCAGAAAGGTTCCTTGCTCCTTCCATCATGTGAGGAAATAGCTAGAGATTTCCATTTATGAAAAAGTAGACCCTCATTAGATGCCAAATCTGCTGGCACCTTGACCTTAAACTTCCCAACCCCCAGAGCTGTGAGAAATAAATTTCTGTTTTTCACAAGCCACCTAGTTTATATTGTGTTGTTATATAGCAGCCCAAACAGAGTAAAACATAGTTCTTGGAACTACACTACAAGCTTTCCTTAAAATTGTGAAATTTTTCAGCCTCATAATTGTGTGAGCCAATTCCTTATAATAAATGAGACATGTTTCTCTGGAGTACCCTGATTAATACAGATTTTTGTTACTGAGAGTTGTTCTAGGAGAACATCATGTAATGGATGGGTTTTCTGAATTAGGGGGTTACTGGAATCTATTCTCAAATCTGATTAGGTTTACAGATGCTAATCAGTCCATTTAAACAGTAAAAATAGCACTAATAGTCCATGGCAAGTTTTTGCAATAGAAATACACAAAATATCTGCTCTGTATCCTCCTAACCAACCATTGATAAAAAGCCAGAAGCTGGCTGACTGTGTATATTATACTTTTAAACACTTTTTGAAAAACTATTACATAAATGATGCTAACTGGTTGCTTCTAATATCATCGGACAAAAAATAAAGATGAGCTAAGAGAGTCAAATTCCCAGCTCAAGCACCACAAAAATTACCTAACAGCTTCTATGTATGCCCTGAAGGAGATTCCATACCTCCTGTAGCCACAGGTCAGAGATTACTGAAAATCAAATGTACAGTCTCATCCTGTTACTGCTGGAACTTGAACTCCCAGCCTCCCATGGTGTCTACAGTGAGGTCATTGACTGGGAAAGAATGGGATCCCCTAAGTTGGAATGGAGACTCGAGGGAAGACCCTGATGAGGCTGGGGACATTGAGTTACTAAATTTGCATGAGTCTTCTTTGCCAATGGGAAAGCCCTCTCTACTCCCAGTGGAAGTGGCTCCCCACCCATAGCAGAAGTAGTCTCCCCACTCACAGTGGCAGTAACCTCCCTACCCCCAGTAGTATTGGCCTCTGCACCCCTGTTTGAGGGAATCGATTCTGCACTGCCTGAGGCACTATAAGGCCCCCACCCTACCCTGCCATTGCCATACAAAACAATGCTAATT
Source organism: Lemur catta (assembly GCF_020740605.2). Taxonomy (NCBI): domain Eukaryota; kingdom Metazoa; phylum Chordata; class Mammalia; order Primates; family Lemuridae; genus Lemur; species Lemur catta. The sequence continues at coordinate 90,203,035 of NC_059135.1, read as the reverse complement.
TTTCTCAAGATCCACTGATCTTTGCTTATAGAAATATAACTAAAGTCCCAGTAGGCTCCTAAAGGAGAGGTACAACCCATAAATAGGGTATATTATAATCCAAAAGAACTATAAATTTTCTAATTTATACAGAAACGAAAATCTGGACAACATATGTAGGAATGGATATCAAGGATTTTGGATAAGAGTAGAAGGAACAACAAGTTGGATTAGGCTAGCTTTATTGATATTGGCTCACTAAAAAGAGGGTCTGCATTGAATGTTGCAACTTGGGGAGTTAGAAAGGGCTCTACAAGATTGTTTGGTTGGCTGAAACATGTGCCAAAAGGTGGCTCACAGTAAGCAGGTTAGACATTCCAGATCTGTCTTGATTTAATATATAGAAAACGATTAAAAGTCTTAACAGGAGTGGAATGTTAGAGTGGAGCTGTCATTTAAGACCTACTCACTCACACTGGGAGGGTCCAGAAGACATGACTTTCATAAATATGTGAGAAACACATTTGTGAGGGATGTCCCACCATCCTTGAAGAGCACTATGATCACTCTTCTCTGTACGCCAGACCTCAGAGTGGGAACTGGAGTCACTGAATTGAAAAACCCAAATGGAACAGGAGTAACCAGGGCTCAATGGCAGCACTTAACCACCAAAGGCAAGGTGTGTTTGGCTGCCATAATGGACAGCAAAGTCACTGCAGCAAACTGTGCATGAGAATAGTCTGACTCATGCTCACCTATGGCATTGTCTACTTGATCGTGATGTTCCAAAAAGTGAAATAGATAGAAATTCTTACTTCATTTGTGTAAGCAGAATTCTTACTTGATCTTTACAAGCAGAAAAGTTTTAGGTCAAGCAAACAAAAATCTAACATGAATCATAAAAACAAAAGTCACAGTCCCTCAGTCAATTCCTACAACTGAACCAGTTCATAGACCCAGAACATCTTGAATGAAAGAGAGGCCAAGTCTTCTTGAGGAAAGACCCTGGTAAACCACCAAAAATTTGCACTGTTAGTCTTTATTCCAGCCTTCCCCAAAGGAATCTATAGCCTTTTACTAGGGTAACTGTACATTGAGGAAAATACTCAGACTTGTCAGGAACTACTGGACACTGACCCTGAACTGACTCTGACTTCAGGAGACCCAAAATGTTGCTGTGGCCTTCCAATCAAAGTAGGGGCTAATGGAGATCAGGTGATAAATGGAGTTTTAGCTTCTATCTTACAGGAGGACCTGGGGTTCCTCAAGCCCATCCTGTGCTTATTTTCCAAGTTCGAGAATGCATAATTGGAATAGATACACTCAGCAGCTGGCAAAATCCCCACATTGGTTCCCTGACTTGTAGAGTAAAGGCTATTGTGGTGAGAAAGGCCAAATGGAAGCTACTAGAACTGCCTCTGCCTGGGAAAAAGTAAATCAAAAGTAATACCACATGCCTGGAAAAACTGCAGAGATTGGTGGCACCATCAAATACTTGAAGGATGCAGGGGCAGTGATTCCAACCACAGCCCCATTCAACTAACCGAGTCCGCTTAATGAAGGATCTTGGAGAATGTCAGTGGGCTATTGTATGCTTAACCAAACTACACGTGATAGCTTTGCTAGAAGCAGCTGCTGTACCAAGTTGGTTTCATTGTTTGAGCATATTAACACATCTCCTGGTACCTGGTATGCAGCTATTGGTCTGACAAATTCTTTTTTCTCTATCTCTGTAAAGAAGACCCAGAAACAATTTTCTTTTAGCTGGCAAGACCAGCAATATATGCCTTCACTGTCCTACCAAAGGATATATCAACTCTCCTGACCTATGTGATAATTTAGTTTGCAGGATCTCGGTCATCTTTTCCTTCTACAAGATATCACGGTGATCTATTACATTGATGGCATTATGCTTATTGGACCTAGTGAGCAAAAAGTACCGACTACTCTGGATTAATTGGTGGGACATTTGTGTGCCAGAGAGTGGAAAATTAAGCTGACTAAAATTCAGGGGGCCTTTTACTTCAGTTAAATTTCTAATTTCTAATTTTGGGGGGCATGTCAAGATATCCGTTTTAAGGTAAAGAATTATTTGTTGTATCTGGCCCTTCCTATAGCCAAGAAAGGGGCACAATGCCTAGTGGGTCTATTTGAATTTTGAAAGCAATGCATTTTTCATTTGGGTGTGTTACTCAGCCCATTTAATGGGTAACCTGAAAAGCTGCTAGATTTTAGTGGAACCCAGAGCAAGAGAAGGCTCTGTAACAGGTCCAGGCTGCTGTGTGAGCGGCTCTGCCACTTGAATCACATGATCCAGGAGATCAAATGGTGCTTGAAGTGGCAGTGGCAGATATGGGTGCTGTCTGGAGCCATTGCCAGGCCATCATGCGTGCATACCATTAGGATTTTGAAACAAGTCCCTGGGATCATCCATAGATAACTATTTTCCTTTTGAAAGATAGCTCTTGGCCTGCTGCTCAGCATTAGTAAAGACTGAATTCTTGACCATGGGCCACCAAGTTACCATGCAACCTGAGCTGAGTATCACAAACTGGGTATTATCTGCTCCACCATGCCATAAAGTTGGGTGTATACAGCAATATCCCATCATCATATGGAAGCAGTATATACATAATTGAGCCTGACAAAGCCCAGAAAGCACAAGTTCCATTAAGAAGTGCCACAAATTACTATGGTCCCCACTCCTGCTAAACTGCTTTCTCTCTCCCTGCGTGCATTTATGGTCTCAACATAGGAGTTTCCTATGATCAGAGGAAGAGAAGCCTAAGGCCTGGTTTATTAATATTCTGCCTGATATGTAAACATCACCCAAAAGTGGATAGCTGCAGCACTATAGCCCCATTCTGGAACATCCCCAGGGGACAGTGATGAAGGCAAATCTTCCCCGTGGGTGGAACTTCAAGCAGTACACCTGGTTGTGCACTTTGCTTAGAAGGAGGAATGGCAAAATGTATGATTGTACACCAATTCACAGGCTGTAGCCAATGGCTGGTCTGGATGGTCAGGGATTTTGAAGGAACATGACTAGAACATTGATGATAAAAAATTTGGGAAAGAGGTATGCGGATTGACATTTCTGAATGGGCAAAAAATTTAAGATATTTGTGTTCCATGTGAATGTTCACCAAAGGATGACCTTATCAGGAAAGGATTTTAATAATCATGTTATAGCATGGCTTATTCTATGTATAGCAATCAGCCTCTTTCCCCAGCCACCCCCAACATTGTTCAATCGGCTTATGAAAAACATGGCCCTGGTGACAGGGATGGAGGTTATGCACGGCTTAGCAACATGGACCTATACTCACCAAAGTGGATCTGGCTATGGCCACAACTGAGTGTCCGATCTGTCAGCAGTAGAGACAAAAAATGAGTAACTGAAATGCCACCATTACCTGGGGTGATCAGCCTGCTATCTGGTGGCAGGTTTATTACATTGGACTGCTTCCATCATGAAGGGACACTAGTCAGAATAGACACTTACTCTGCCTATGGATTTGTCTTCTCTGCATGCAATGCTTCCACCATCTGTAAACTTACAGAATGTCTTATCCACCATCATAGCATTACCAGTTATAGAAATGAGGACTATAATTCCACAAAGCATTGCTTCTGACACCAATAAAGAAGTGTCAAGCACCTGACGGCAGATTAGTTACACTGGACTATTTCCGCCATGAAAAGGGCAGCAGTTTGCTCTCTGCACATCTCCATACCTTGCTTTTTTTCTTCTCCCTCCTTTCCTGCATCATTTATTTGTCAAATATTTCCTTCCCTCTCTCTTTCTCTCTCCCTCTGTCTCACTTTCTTCTCTCTCTGTTCTCAATCATTCTCAGGTAAGGTACATAAGATGAGATAGAATATTCTATTTTTTTTTTATTTTGATGCTGTGACCAGCTCTATGAACAAATTTCAGTGACCTCCTATATGTTTTTTTATAATGCTCTCCCTTAACTAACTACTTGACCTCTTAAATTGTTTCCCACAATGTGAATTTTCTGCAAAACAAAGAAATTGTGATTCAGAAGGCCCCTGGGCAGACTTCCTGATGCCAAGACTCACCCTCCTAACGTGCCCCATGCACTAGACCCTTGGTACTTTCCCTTGTTAATTTGAAAGCAATCTACCCCAATGCAAGTAGCACCTTGTTAGGTTCCCCTCTTTTCAAAGCCTGGACTATCTTAGTCAGGGAGTCAGATTTGAGGCTGCTTCTCCCAGATAGAAGTCGTTCACATTAAAATATCCTTTCTTCTTTGGCAATTCTTGTTGTCTCAATAATTGGCTCTTTGTACAGCAAGTAACTAGACCTAGGCCAAAATCCCCTTGAGGTTTCAATGACAATGCCACATAGACCTCCACCTTTAATTCTGCCCTTAGCACCCTAGAAAAATTGTTCTTGTAAAGACCTGTAATAACTCCAGTTAATGTCAAATTTGATTTGCTATTTTTGGATTCTTGTCTTAATCTTTTTCTGAATAAAGGAACTCAGGGAATTTCACCCCAAAATATGACTCCTTGTTATAAAGAGTAGTTTGAATTAAAGGGCCTATGAGATCAACAGGCATTGGAAGGAGCTTTTCCTCTACCTGCAAAAAACTAGCTGGACCCATCAAAAAGAACAATTGCCTTTCCTTTCCCTCCCAGTTATCTCAATACATTGCAGGAAAGAAAATCAAGAATGCAACCAGACTTACACAAGCCATTTTAAAAATAATACCTGTTTCTCGGGTTAATTTACTTTCCCAAGAGAATCATTTGCAAGTCAATCTCTTTCCCCCATCCATTTATTCTTCCATATATCTATTCATCCTCCCTAACAATCATTTATTGTCCCTAAACAGAGTTACCTATATTCCTCATCTCCCCCTCTCCTCTAAAATGACAGTATATCAACTTCTGGACTCCACTGGGATATTGGGTAATCACTTGGTGACTCTCCCTGTTCCCATGGTAAATAAATCTTTCTCTTATTAATTTGCCTTATTGTGAGTTGATCTTTCAGTTAAACTTCTGGGGGTGAGGGGGAAGTTTTCCTTCTCCCCCACATCAGCAACCTTCAAGAGTGAGTAGATCCTGCCTCTTGAAACACATTTCTGTCCTGATTCCCTAGATCTTAATAAAAGGACATGTTTTTGTTTTCCAGTCTCTTTTGTAGGCTGCTTTTCCATTACATGTTTTTTAAATGTACCTCTTAAGGGCTTGGTTAAAAGCACATTTTTCGCCCCCAAGGCAGCAATAAGAGTGGTGAAGTTTGTGGGTTCTGGATTCAGACTATTTGAGTTTAAAAATAGCCTCCACCATTTACTACCTGCACTGCCATGGGAGAGTTACATAACCCTTCGACATTATGGGTTTGCTTCTCTAAATGCGGTATAATAGCATTACCTTTTTCTCAGAGTTTTTGCGAAGATTAAATGATATAAATCATGTGAAGTGCTTAACATTCTTCCTGAAATCCAGCTAATAGTCAATAAACGTAAGCTGTATTTAGCCATATATTGCTGCATACTCTTTGTAGGTAATCCATCCTGGCAGCCATATATAATATTATAAGGTTTTTTGGATTGGCCGGCGCCAGAGAAAGAAAGACGAGCAGAGTTGAAAGGGATAAGTAAAGAGGCTTTATTGGGGCGCTGCTGGGTGAGGGTAACGAGTCCTAAGAGAGGGACCCAGGTGAGATTTTTGGGTCCTGGGAGAGAGAGAGAGAGAGAGACCCGAAAAGTCGCATTGCCCAGAAGTCTGAGTGGGTTTATACATGTTTTTAGGGATGGGGGTAGGGGTTTCTTTGTCAGGAAGATTTATGGTGGGGAGAACAAGGAATTGTCCCTTGCAGTTTTAGGGAAGGTATTGAGAAATAGGAGGGGCTAGTGGTATGTGTGGACTCTAGGAACCAAGACTCTTATGTTAGAACCGGTTCCCCGTTCGGCCCCAGGAACAGAGTGGCAGAGTCCAAGGCTGCAAAAGGCAAAGGAGTTTATTGGCTGGCTCGAGTCAGGGTCCAAGTCCCAGAGCACCAACGCAGTGGTCTCTTTAGGAACTAGGACCCCGCCCTGGGGTAAAAATTAAGCTTTTATGCTTTTCAGTAGGTTACATACGCTGTGCACACCATTCCCCCTCCCCCCTTAGTTCATTTGCTCCTTCAAAGGTGGCTTGATCGAGTTGTCTCCTGATTGGTTGGCTCCAAGGTGCTCCACGTCCCAATACTTTTCCAGCTGTTTTGCAGAGTCATTGGGTGGGAAGAGGAGGACCCCTCCCAGGAACTCGTGACTTAGGCCCACCTGTCTTGAGGAAACCGAAACTTAGGCCTGTGTCAGGAGATTCAGCCTGTCATAGAGTCACTCCTGCTCCCCCTTCTGCCCTTCACTTATATCAGGGTAACCATCCAGGTGTGGTCCTCCTTTAACTTAGCTGGGCCTTGCAGGCATTGTCCTTGGCAGGTCTCGTGGGCTTCTTCTTTTTCCATTAGGGAGGGGAGGGGTGCCTGCCACCAGCCTTACAAATATCTCTTTATCAATGATTTCCAACTTAAAGCTTTCCTCACAGTTTCTCAAACCAGAAAATTATTGGGTCATCTTTGGGACTTTTTTTCATATATATATATATATATATATATATATATATATATATATATATAAAATATCAATTGTCATGTATTGCCTTTTTTAAACTTTCAAAGTATGCCCACTTTCCATTTTCAGGGAGCTAGTCAATTTCAACTTACTCTCTCTTCTCTTAATTGATGGAAATAGTCCCATTATTAGCATTCTTTTTTCATGCTTCTCCGATCATATCTTTTGTCCTCAGAGTAGTCAGAACAATAAATGTAAAACAAATCATATCATGATGCTCTTCTACTTAATATCCTCCAATGGTTTCCCATTGTGTCTGTATAAAATCCAGGGCCTTAAAATGACATCAAAAGCATACCAGACTAGTGCTCCTGCCTACCCCTACAGCCCATTCCCAGTTACTTCACCTTTTGCTCACTTTGTCTTAGCCAAATGATATTTTGGCCTCTTAAAATTCTGAGTTGCCTCCCACATAACTTTTTTATTACTTTTCCCACTGTCTGCAATATGTGCTTTTCCCTTCTATGGGTAATTTCTTCTCATTCTTCCCAAATGTGTGCCTCTATATCTAGCGGTTTTATGGAAGCCTTCAACTTCAATGGCAAGGATCTTTTTTACAATACATTTTAATATTGACAATTACGAGTTCTTTTCTTAAAGGAAAATCAGACATAAATTCATCCGTGGGAGGAAACTGCAGTTGAATTGCTGTCTGTTTGGAGAAGTAAAATTACCTATGGAATTTGAAAATAATGCTTGCAGCTCCATGAGAGGTGGCTTGCTGGATTCTCTAGCTGCATTTGGCCATCCTGGCTAAAGTGAGGATTAAAGAATGCAGCCTGCGTAACGTCTTTGTTTTGTGTCTCCTCCCAGTGAAAGGAGAAAGAGCCCAAACATTTCCAAAAGTGAACTTTGGCTGGGCCAAAAATATTAAAATTATCTGTTTTCTCTTCTTCATATGAGAGAAAAAAACCACAAAAGTTTAAATCAGTTCCCAGAGCTGGAACGAAACTATAGATAAATTAGGGACAGTGATGGGGGTATGGAAGTGAGGATGGAGGAAGGGGGATTGAATCTTAGTCTTGCCATTTTTTCAGCCTACTTTTTCTGCTGCTCAGCCCCTACCCCTGCATTCCAGCTAGACCTCCCCCGTAATCTTGACTCTGCAAATGTAGAATTTACTGACAGGAGTTTGAATAAATTTGCAGTAGTATACAAAGCAAATATTTTGAATTGCTTTTGTATTTTGTGGTTATTGCATCTGAATATATAGTAAAAATTGCAGTAAATGATATATACTTCTAATTTTATAAATTCTATAGGGATCATCACAATCACTGAAAGCTGCAAAGAAAAGTGTTAGTGGTTCATAAAGTCTTTGCTTTTTATCACTGGTGGGTTGGTTGGAATTTAAATTCTATAAGTATTTAAAACAAAATATGTCTTTTTAACAGATGCTTTTGGTTCTGACTTTTGCCTACTGTTATAGCCTTTGAATAAAGAAATACAACATGAACAGACAGTCAATATGCAAATTGAGCTGCACTTTTGGCATTGTCAACATAGTTTTTAGTTGCTAACAAGCTCTTATAAATCAGTTACTTGACCCTTAGAGGCTGATGATTTTTGAATGGGTCAATTTGGACTCAGACTAACAAGACAAAAATGTTCAAGAAAGCTTTCTTTGTCACTTGGACTTGGAACACAGTGTCTGGCCCTACACCATCTCAACTTTGCTGCTACTGAAAAACATTTTCTAGCTATTTTAATATTATGAATTTATACAACCTAATTTCTTGGATACAACTCTAAGGTGAAACCTAGTATTGTGTGTTATCAGCTCTTTGGGACTCAGCAAGGGCTACACTGAACTTAAAGCAGGCATAGGCTTAAAAAACAGATTTCAGATTCCAAGACTGTTGCAGATTTAAAATCCCCCTCTGTGGACCATAATGGAAATATCCTTAATATTGACTAAACCATCTGTATCACATACAAATGCCCATAGAAAGGGCTCATTCTCTAATGGGACTATCAGAAATTAAGGTTATAGTCAACTATATATTTTTGTGTATTTCTGCTACTGCTTGTATCCCTAACTTGTGATCTCTGCTAAAAGCTGCTAGTTGGGAGGAAAGCACATCACAGGGAATCTTGACTCCTTTGTGGGCAGTCTCTGTGCTGTTGATTCGTTATTTTTGGCTTTCCGGATCAGTGGTAGCTTGCAACAATGAACTGATAGCTTGAGTCTACTTTTCTCGCCTTTATCCTGGTACAACCATGTCAGTAAGAAAATTTTGTTATTAAATGCAGCCATCTCTAGAAGGGGGTCATTATTTGTAGATTTCTCACTAGCTAAATGATCATAATAAAAGGCAGGGGAGGTTATGTAATTTCAGCAATTTTTGATAATTCAAGATTTTATTCTGATCAATTCCTAAACATGATGTGTCTTTCTGATTGAGTTGCATAGAAAGATTTTTTTTTCTGAGAGAGTGCTTTTTGTCCCTCTTTCATACAACCCTTCCAGATGGAAAATCTTGGTGAGAGTAGGAAATAATTGAAAAATATACAGTTGTGATTGCTAAAAACAATATGCTGACTTTATAGCAGCAAAGAAAAAAGCAAAATCCTTACACCAGTGCAGGCATGGGGAAGTAGAATAGCAAAGAATTTTATTTTTCAAAACTGTTACTGGAAGCTTTTCTCTACTCCCAAAGAAAAGAGTAAAAATTCCCCAGTATTGGTTTTCCATGCTGCAGTGAGCATTCTGAATTTAATCTGACTGCTCACGCCTGACTGTGAGACAGCAGGGGTTAGCCCCAGAACTTTTCACACAGAATCCCTCCAGATGCCTCCACATTTGAGAGGAAGATGGTCTGGTGTCAGGGACAAGCAAAATATTTGGAACTGACTGCCTCAGGTGGTCCTTCTGAAAGCAAGGACTAAACTGAATGAAGTGAACTAGATTTAGAATCCTAAGGTGACAAGCCTAATAGTGGGAAGCCACACCCAGAACACTGTTAATTCTACTGCCTGACCTATGTTATCCCTCTGGGGGTGCCCTAACCATTGGAAACTCTGTCATCACAAGGTACCACGCATGCCCTCTGGGATTGCATTCCTCAAGTGTATGTTCCCTATCATGATGCTGCTTCAGCTCTGGCAGGCATTCAGGTCAGCTTCAACTTACTAGCTGCAGTTGTGTTGTGCCTGAATTGTTACCTTGGGCCAGGTTAAAAAAAAAGGTAATGCTGAAACTTAAGGCAGGAGCCACCTAGCTTTTAAGATAGACTTTCATGGTTAATGGGATTTCTTTTAACTGAATAAATCTATGATATCTAAAGTTCATAAGTGAGATCCACAGTTCAGTTTGGACTCATTCTGCCATATGAAGTTGTTCTGATAATAATTTTATTGTAAAATTTCGAGAAGGCAAGAGGTGGGCTTTGCAGGTGGACTCTTGGAAGCTCACATCTGGTTTCCTCTGGACTTCGCTCCATATGCCTTTTTCCCTTTGGTGATTTTTCTTGGTACTGTATTTGTTTATGAGGGTTGTCATACGACATTGCACAGACTGGGTGGGTTGAACAATAGAAATTTATTTTGTCATAGTTCTGGAGGCTAGAAATCTGAGATCAAGGTGTTGTCAGGCTTGTTTCTTCTGAGACTTCTCTCATTGGCTTGCAACTGGCCATCTTCTTGTTGTGTCCTGAAATAACCATTTCTCTGTGTGCACATCCTTGGTGACTCTTTTGTGTCCAAATTTCCTCTTATAAGGACACCAGTCATATTGCACTATGGGCTATCCTAATGGCTTCATTTTAACCTTAATCACCTATTTTAATGACACTACCTTTAAATTCAGTCACATTCTGAGTAGGGAGGGTTAGAGCTTCAACATATAAATATGAGTGAGCAGGAGAATAGAATTCGGCCCATAACAGGGCCATTTTGGAAAAGAGGTAAAGGTCTGAAAAAAGGCAATGAAATGTTTTACAAGTTGTCTCTTTAAAACGCCCACCCTTTTTGGGACTTAAAAGCTGCATTCCTTCCCAAGGCCAGTAAACAGAGGGGCAGAAAAATGTTCTTTGCTTTTTTTTTCTAGTATCCTAAACCACAGGAGATGGCTGAACAGAATTGTCTGGACAAGGGTCATAAGATCATCATCACCACAGATAAGGTTGATGAAAACCACCAATTATTGTTAAGCAACAATAGCCTGACATGTGACACTGTTCACACAGACCCAAGCCCAATCGCAAAAACCACCCCTTTGAAAAAGCCCCGTACTTCTGTTTAAAGACAGGATGGCAGTCTTTTGAGATGCTAGTCTACCACCCTCCTCATTTTCCAGAAAAATAATAAACTTCTCTTTTCTTTTCCTCAAATCACTTGTCTTCATTCTTCATTCTCATTGATTCAGAGTCAAGAACAAGTACTGAACTTTCGGTAACACTTTTCAGTAATAAATCATAGCCATGAATGTGACTATTTGCTGAGTTCTATGAATTTTCTTAGTGAATAATCAAACCTGGATAATCATTTTTTGTGAATATCCTATGTGTGTTTGGTATTTTAAAAAAGTATTCCCCAATTTTGGGGTGTAGTATTTTATATGTATAAATTTGTCACGTTTCTTAATCACATTTTTTCAAGATACTTTTTGTTCTGGAACCCTCTTTGTTTCTTTTATTTTAATTTGCTTCTACAGATTTTTCTATTTTGTTTTCATTCCTTTTTTTGTGCCTTGTTATTTTGCATTGTGTATCGGACATTTAGTTGAAAAATTATTTGGAATAATTCATTGTAGAAAAGAGAATTTACTTTTTCTTGGCAAAGTGCCTGAAAACACTAGCAATCTGAAGTAAATTAATCCAATTTTAGGTTTTGAAATGATATGAATTGCTTTGAAGCCACTGAGAAGGCTAAACTACTTCCAGTTAGTCCTTAATTCTGGGAGGTACCTTTCAGGAATCCAATGTACCTTTTATCATCCAAGCTCTACAAGGCTGTCAATAGTTTGGATGTATGAATACTTCCCAGGCATTGAAATTCCTTTACTCAATTAATTAACCCCTAGAGAAAAAGCTGCTCAGACTTACCCCTGTGAATTTCCATTTTATCCTAGATATAGTTTCAGGAATACTTCAGAATCTTGTAAGCTCCTAAGATATGTTTTCACATTTTATCAAGCACCTCTGATCATCCTCAGTAGGTGGATAATTTCAAACTAACTATATATTGTCCAGGACTTATAATGGTTTGCCTTATGATTTTTCAACCTTACTATATAATGTGACAGAAGTATTCAGTGAAAAACCATACTTCAAGTACCCATATAACCATTTGGGCTTTCACTTTTAGTACCGTATTCAATAAATTACATAAACTATTCAACATTTCATCATAAAATAGGCTTTGTATTAGATAATTTTGTCCAACTGTAGGCTAATTTAAGTATTCTGACCATGTTTAAGTTAGGTTAGGCTAAGCTATAATGTTAAGTAAGTTGGATGTATTAAATGTATTTTTGATATGACATTTTCAACTTATAATGCATTTGTCAAACGTAATCCAATTGTAAGTTGAGGAGCATCTGAGGTCTTCTCTAGCTGTAATTTCTCATGTATCAAATACTTTTATCTGTCTACTTACTTTGGTGATCTAGTATGAGGGTGAAATCATGTTTGGGAAAGTCGTTTGAGAATTCTCTTGGCTACAGAACTACATATTCACACTCCTTTTCTTTATTTGATCTACCTAGGTCAAAAAAAAGAAACTTCTGGGAGAAGTCTTTTGTAACAAATAATTCTTTTTGAGTAAATGATACATTTATCTACCACAGGAACATTTTTCTGTTAGAAAGAGCCATTTTAACATGATTTACTAAAAACTTCTCATCTGATCTGAGATCTATGGCTTCTCAGAAGATTAAATCAAGCTTTTTGTCTTTCTGGAAGATGACTATAATCAGATTCTCTCTTAATAAATATCACCATAAATCTTCTAATATATTTTATATGAAATACTGCATATAAACATATGCATACTCTGCAGTTATCTTCTAACAAGAACCACGGTGTTTATACATAGAAAATTTTATTTATACAAGCTGCTATGAGAATGGCTGTGTTCATACAGGCAACCTTTCCACCCAATGTGTTCCAAATATTTCCAAGTGTCTTCTAAAGTGGAAATTAAAAAACAAAAAGACAAGAAAAGTGTACTCAGTAACGCTAGGACAGTGTTTTGAAGGAAATGTAGAGAAGACAATGTACACATTTTGAAATACTGCATTTCCAAATGAGCCTCTTCTAGCAGTATTAAGCACTGGGGAGAGGAAAGCCCTAGCTTAACATTCATTTACAATTTAAAAGTGAATCTTTTAAATAACCAAAATCTTATTAGCAACTTATGTTTTCACTGAATTGTATTCAACAAAATAACATAATATTTAATATAATACTGTTGAAAATAAAAGAGATGCTGAAGGTCCCAAGTGCAGTAGAAATACGTATTATTTTCTGTGGTGATGATGAACAACTGAAAAATGTTTACGAAGTAATATTTGTTAATAGAATGATATTATTGATACAATTAGAAAAATTGTTTATTAAAAGAATCATGTAGGATAGTCTTTGTTAATAGATATAATTATCATCCAATGATATGTAAGTTTGAAGTTTTATTTATTGGACTTTTTTAAAGGAATATTATTCTATATTGCTCACAGTAATATGAAGATTTGTAAAAAATGGAGTTTTGATTAGACATCTATTGATTGCAATGGTTCATCATCTGTTTCCTTTTCAATGGTAATAAAATTTTGTTTTCTCTTTGGAAAACTACGTTTTGTATATTGTACTGTCTTGACTAGCCCCTCTTCTAGGTAAAAAGTATATGACACACTTGGCCACTCAGCCTCTCCCCATTGGGAATTTGAATCTTGAGCAGAATGGTAAGAATAAGAAAGTGGTGGGAGATGATTTATCACAATATTAGTGCCCTGAAAGGCCCCATCCATCTGTTATCTTGGTAGCAGAAGATTCCTTGGGTCCCTTCTTATCAATTGCCTATGTATGCTGCTTTTCTTTCTTAGAGCCACACCAAATCCTTTGAGTATCCTTGCCCCTTTTTGCTTAAGTTATCAGAATTGTTTTGTATAGTTTACTACAAAAGAACCTTAAATAACATAGGCACAAAATTGCCTAACCAACTGGTGATTTTCATACAAAAAACATATAAAATGATAGGTAATGATTTGACCATTTGCCAAGGCTCACTTGCAAAACTTTATGAGTCTATCTGCTTGTGCTGAACCTATGTACTGCAGTGGTTCTAAAAACTGGCTTAATATTAGAATCACTGAGCTTTAAAATCATAGTTATTGCCAAGAACTCAGACTCTTAGTCATAAAGACCAGGCATAGGTGTTTTCTTCATTTGTTTGTTTATCTGTTTCTTTCTTGTTTTAACTCTAAAGTTTAATAAGCATTCAGGTCTAAGAGCCACTAATTTACCACTCTGACCATGAGGGGATACCACATTGCTTCTGGTAGTACACAGTTTATGACACTGAGTGATAAGGAATTTCATTGATAAGGATAATAAACATGAGGTTAGGGGATAAGTGGAAAATGCCTATGAGAAGAATGAATGGAGCAGGTGATATTTCCACTTGAAATTAAAATTAGCAATATTCCATAGAGAATGCTGGATCATTTTATAATTTGAAGCCTCTCTGTTCTCTGAAAATGCAATGATAATACAGTTGAGACAATATTTCCACAGATTGTCTGTCCATTAATAATTGTACTCTTGTAATTTCCAAAATTAGAAGGTATCAGAGATAATATAGGCAAATTCTTCAATTTTGGATGAAGAGACTAAGAATCATAGATGGCCTTTGCAAGGCACACAGTGAACAGCCTCACAGTCAAGTCTAGAACCAGGTTCTTAACTCCTTTGCCTACTCTATTACCTAGTTATTTCTCCTTCCACTTTTTTACTTACACTCTTCTTCCTACCTTAATGCTCTCATTTCTTTTTCTATCATAAACATCAATTCACTAACAGGTAGCATAGTGTTGTGAAGGAAATTAGAAATATTTTACCCCAAAATATGGCATTTTGACATCCTGGACTGAAGAAGGCTCAAGTTCTCTCTGACTTGGGGATCCCACCATCAGCTCTCCCCAAATCACTGAAATTTCTTTATCTGCCTGAGCTCCAGACTTATCTAGGAGAAGAATTATTCTTTGCTTCCCCTCCCCTTAAGATCAAGAATGTGATGATAACTGAACAGATGCTTTAAAAAGATAATGGTCTGTCTCTCAGACTCATTTAAACTCCAAGGGGAACTATTTACCAAATAATCTTTGTTCCCCATCCATTCATCCTCCCTAGTCATTCTTTATTGCCCCTCAACATAATTCCTCTTTTCCCTCTCCCATAACCCATTTTACCAGAAAGGTCTATAAACTTTTAAACCCCACTGGAGAGTTAAATCTTCATTTTCTGTGGGTTTCCAAGTATATACATTAAAATAAATTTGTATAGTTTTTCTCTTATTAGTCTACTTTATTGTGAGTTGATTTTTCAGCAAATGTTTGAGGGTGAAGGGGAAGTTTTCCCTTTGACCTAACAGTAGAAAATTTGTGTTTTAGAACTAGATATCTCTAGGTTCAAATACAAACTCTGTTGACAAAAGTTCAGCACTTGTTCCTGAGGCCACATCAGAAGAAAGAGGACAACTGGTTTGAGGAGAAGAAAAGAGAAGTTTATTAATTTGCCAGCAAATGAGGAGGTTGGCAGACTCCCATCTTAAAATACCAATGTCCTCCCTCTGTTGGAATACAGAGCTTTTAAAAGGCACGTTCTTTCAGCTTCAGGCTATGGCTGTTCACCTATAGGTGATGGATCTGATTAAGCCATCTTTGGCTAAGACAATCTTATGACCTCTGCCCGTACAATTCCCTTGAGTCATCTCCTGTGGTACAAAGAACAAAGAACACTTCCCTGCCCCTCCCAACCACTGGCCTGACGGAGGGATGCAGGTTTTGATTCCTAAAAAGAGTGTGGGAGGTTTTAGAGAGGCAGAAAACATTTTTACTCTTTTCCAGGCCACTCCCTCTTTTACAGCTCCATTCATTATTTATTTCTCAGTGACTTCAATAAAATTTATTTATTTTTGTATGCCTTTTAATCCATCTGTAAACTTCATCTAATAATAGCACCTACCACTTAAAATTATTTTGAGTATTAAGTTAGTTAATTTATGCAAGGCAGTAGAAGAGTGCCCCTCACATTTCATGCACTCAGAGAAGGTTAGCTATTATTTTCATTTCAGTTTGTTGTCAGTGCTTCTCATTTTAGAATTTTTTTTTTTTGGATATGGTATTTTTTCTCTTGTTTCAAGAGGACACATCTTCTTTTATTATGGGTTCTAAGCAATATTTACTATTTTTCCTTTTTCTTAGAGTTAAACATTCTTATAGCATTCTTTATCTCTCAGTTTTTCTAATGTCTCTTATCTCGGATAAGTGGTTTTTTTATGTTTTATTTTCATATAAATATTGGTACACAGTTTAAAATAGCAAACAATTTATCAAGATATATATTGGAAACATAGATCTCTGATCCATTTATTTCCTATCAAAATTCTTCCTTCCCTGGTGCAGTCACTTTGAACTAGTTTAGTTTTCTCTTCAAATATTTATTTCATATTACTAAATAACTCATTAACAATTTTTATTTATTTTCTGACATTTTTAATTTACATCACATATATTATGATATTTATTAGTTATGATTCTCCTAAGAAATATTATATGTGATATAATTATATTTATATTTCATATATAATATAGTTTAGTATAATATACATATTTATACATAGAAAGAGATTTTTTATAAGAGAAGACTAATGATTACTGAGACTGAGCAGTCCCAAGATCCACTGTCAGCAAGTTGGAGAGCCAAGAGAACCAGTGGTGTAAGTTCCAGGCCAAGTCTGAAGGTCTGAGAAGCAAGAGAGCTAGTATAAGTTCCAGTTAGAGTTTGAAAGCAGAAGACTGATGTCCCATCTCAAAGAGAGTCAGGCAGAGAGAGCAAATTCTTTCCTACTCAGCCTTTTTATTCTATTCATGTCTTCAACAGATTGAATGAGTTCTACCCATATTGAGGAGGATAATCTGCTTTACTTGGTCTACTTATGCAAACATTAATCTCATCTAAAAACACCCTCACAGGTATACCCAGAATAACATTTAACCAAATATCTGGGTACTTGTCACCCAGTCAAGTTGACACATAAAATTAACCATCGTACTGTCTAATTATTAAAGATATAGATTTAGATCTTTTATTCACCTCCCATCAAAAAACACATATAGACTTACCTCTTTCTCTTGTCCAAATATATAATTTTAGTATTCCTGTCTGAACCACAGAGTATACTATAATTAAATTTCCTATATTGCAGAACCTTTCTAGGTTTGTTTGATTTTCATGGAATGTTTAACTTCTTCTCCAACAAAATTGGTATTTGCTCTGAATATCCTGTTCTCTGTCACATTTATCTTCTTTTTGAATGCAGGTTCCAATATGTTGCTGTAAATTTTTCATTGTTATTTGTACACGTGTCATTTTTTATCCGTCTATAACCTGGGAATTTCTTTTACTACTCTCTATTTTCTGGCTCCTTTGCATTTTACTTTGTTGATTAAAAACATTTTGAGAAAAATATGAGGAAAAAAGATAACTTATTCTACTCTTACAACTGATTGAGAGTTGGCCGGGCACTGCTCCACTGTACCCAGCTCCCAGTGCTGCTCTGTGAAGCCGCATACCATACCCACTACCATTTTATATGACACATATTTTCCCTATTGAAAGTGGTATAATTTTTATTTTTTGTCTTCAGTGTTTTAAAATTCTATGGTGATATTCTTTTGTGTGGAGTTTTCTTTTTCTCCTCTTCCTTTATCTCTTCTTCCTTCATCTCTTTCAATTAGAAAACACAAAACAATTAGTGTAGATTTCCCAGTATTTTACAATTCTGAGAATGCTTCTTATGACATTTCATTAATGATTTCCTCTCTTTCATTTTCTCTTATAAATATCCTTTTAGTTAAAACTCTTATACTACATTTTCCATGTTTTTTCTCTCATGTTTTTTATTTATTGGTCTTAGATCTCTGGGGTATTTCTTCAACTTGATCCTCTAGCTTTTATGTTTATTTTTTTCTCTATATTAGTATTTTTGTTTGTTTTTGAAGGCCCTTTCTTATTTTCTGAATACTGCTCATTAATAGCTTTCCTTTCCTTTCTAAGCAAATAGAAGGTAGGTAATTTGATTTGTTTGCCACATAAGGTTGAAATAATTTTCTTATATCTCTCAGGATATTACTTCTGCCAACTTCTGTTTGTATTTTTTATTATTTATTAGATCTTTTTTTTTATTTCCAGTGTTCCTCTTTTTTTGTATGTTGTATACCTCTCTTTATTAAGTTTGTTGCTTTCTCAAATGTCTGGTGATCTTTGGCTATCTATTTCTGAATAACAAATTACTCCAAAACTTAGTGGCTTAAAACAAGAAACATTTAATGTCTCACTTTTTGTGGTCAATGTCCAATTTAAGAATAGATTACCTAGTAGTGTTCTCCTCTTTGATTCATGCGTTTGTGTATTTTTATTCTTTTGCTGCCATTTTTGTGATGTTTAGGTAAGAGGAGGAGATATGTGCAGTTATTTAGTCAGCTTTGTTAAATCACAAGTACAGTATTTTTTTCAAAAGCTCATCAGTAGTGTTTTGTTTGTTTGCACTGAAAGGAGGAAAGCTTTATCCAAATCTATCGTTTGTCAAAGGTTAGCATATGTATTAATAGATTACCCTCCTCTGCTTAACTCTGCTGGAATCCACAGTTGATAAGGATAACATTTAGTCCTATTTTCAAGTTTATGAGACATTTGTCTAGGTAGCCCTGCTGTACTAAATATATATATAATTTATAATTTATATATATATATTATATAAAATATAATATATATATAAATAAATATATATATATTTTTTAAATGCTCCCTGCCCAGTTTTATGTCACCCAAAATTAACAGTGAATATAGAAATGCTACTCTTCTCAGAATGTGCTGCTATTTGGGCTCTTCCCTTCTTTACTTGTGAGGATAACCCTTTTTAAGAAATCAATGAACCACTGCAGCTTGATATAGACGGGAGTTCTTATCTTATTTTGTTTGATGTTTTGTGAGTGATGATCCATGAACAGAAACATATAGTAAAATACTGATTAGAGAAAATGTGAGGACACCCAATATTCAAAACTAATACTCAAATAGAGGAGAGGTAATTTGTATTTTTTGTTGGCACAGAGCTTGCATCTTTATTCCTAGAACACATGTAGAAACAGATACTGAATTATGCTGGTTATAAGTAATTATTTCAAATGCTTGCATCATGTTACTAAGGAAAAATAGAAATTATTTCAAGACATAGATAATTTCTCACAGAATATTTTCTATTTCTGCTAAAAGTGCAGTCTCCTACAAAGCTTTTCAAGCAGTATGTAAATACAGATATTACAGACACTGACTTAAAACTCATCATTTTCCTTGACATGACTAAAACTATAGTGTTTAAGTCCCAGGAAGATACACTTACATGTTGAAGAATCATGCATTTATCTGCATGGTACCTTTTGAAAACTTCTGGAAAGGAGTCCCCAGTATTCATCCCTAGAAATAAAACATTTAATTTAATTTTTTAGGTTGCTCTGTTTTCTTCCAATAGCCAAAAAGAAGGTTAAAACACTTTTTTCCATGACTACTGGCTAGAAGGGATTGAGAGTCTGATGATCAATGTGGAGAATTGATCACATTTAGGGCCTCTCATAAACCGATTCCAAGACTGATGAAATAACAACACATAAGCCCCCCCTCAAAAACATATGATGACAAATTTATTTATTAATACTTTGAAAGCCCATCAAAAATTAACCCAAGGTAAAAGATTAATGAAAGAGAAATTCCACAGTTCCATATATATAAGAGCAGCAGCAATTGCATCCCATAACCTATCTCATTCTGTTCAATGTTATCACATTATTGAAGTCCTGTACATTTATCTTAATGGAGTGCTTTTCTACACTAATCACCAAATAAATACTCCCACTAATTCTCTAAAAATCACTGACTGTTCATTTGGATAGACAAACAAAACCATAGGAAACTAAGAGATTTGCCAGAGTGTCATGTAAATCAGTTTAGTCAAGCAAACAAACAAAAAACACACTCAGCAACTCTTTCTAAACTGAAAGATAAGTGAGTGAAATGAACTAAAGTAAAAGTTTTTTGGGTGCTGCTTCCTTATCCAAATAGTCAAAAGTAACTGGTCACTTTCTCAACTGATCCACATAAATCATATATTTGCACCAAATCTTCTACCTCAGAGGTAATCCCAAATTTCCAAGGACAATGAATCCTATGACTAATTAGAAACTCGTTTGGGTAAAAGTTTATAATTATTATTTTGCTTTTTAATACTTATGTGTGAATATGCACTTTTTTCATGGATAAATAGTCTAAAAATTGTTTATATTCTTGATTCCAAACCACACTTTAAATATTGGCGATATTCTTAATGATTCCTCCAGGTCAGTATTACCCAAATAATATACTAGAGATATACCACTTTCAGTGTTTCTTAAAAAGAGATTTGAATGGTCAAAAATGGTGTTAAATAATGTGTTTCTCACTGTCTACCTGAAGGTATAAAAAGCTCTGAGCAATTCCACAACGAAGAAATCAGTTACTGTTTTTCCACCCAGAACTGCCAAATTATTTAAGCATGGTATATTTTTCCTCTTTTTTTGATAATTACTTCTACAGAATTCTTATTAATATCCTGTGGCACTCTCTTCGAGTGTACCCATTCCAGCCTAGAAATGCAATGTCTCCTTTGCCTATCCAAATAAGAGAAAATGAACCACAGAATGCTAGGAAACCCAGATCACAGGTATAAGAACTTTTAGAAGCTGGTTTATACTCTGTAGAGAGCAAATCATGTGTGATCTATTTATCTATTTACCTGGCCAGGGCCCTGCCCTTTATCAATGCTCTCATTACTCTTGGGTTCATGTCCTTCTAATCCAGTTATATTACCCTAATGACCCCTTACCTCCCTCACAGAGGCAAGGTTCAGTAAACAAATGTTTATCTTCCTCCTAGTTATGATTAATGAGTCTTGGCTTTGCAGTCTATTTATCCAGAAAAGAATACAAAGCAAGATAAAGAAGAACCTCGGTCCCCAAATCAGTATGCTGATTCTGTCTGCTACACTCACTTTAGCTGTTCAGTGTCATAGATGGTCTTAGTGGTTAACAAAACTCCATCTGACAAAAAAGTGAAAACTGCAAATTGCTAAATTGGAAATAACAATGAAAACAAATAAATAAAAAGAAATATCTTTCCCCATGCTCTTAGTCAAAGAAGTCCAATAATAAACCCAGCAAATTTCTCCAACACCAGTATTATCTTTTCCTATGGTTTGGTTTCCAATGTGTTTTCTGTTGGGAAAAAATATAGCTCTGCTCCTTGGCAGGCGATTGATTGGTGGCAGAAAAAATTCGATACCAGCTTAGAATACACTATTATTGCTAGAATACAATGATTCTTTCAAGTATGCTTGAAGAGAGGTGGATAACATCACAAAGACAAAGGAACTATATTAAAAAGGCTTATACTGGCTAAACTGTCACAACGTTAAATTAATAATGACATTTTAAAACCTCATAATTAATAAAAATATAAATAAATTCAGTTCTTGAAAACCCATGAATGCATAGTGAAATCTGAAAGTGAAAAATTAACACAAAGTCTATTATATTAGTTGTAATGCAAAAGTGGGAGAGTGTTAATGCATATGCATGAATTGTTTTTTTTAATGAAGTATACATTTGTTTGTAAACTGCTAAAATGTACTTGCTTCTATTAGAGTAAGAGAATGACGAATGGGGGAGTGTGGGGGTTGTTGATTATATAAATAATCTTAGTGAGGTTAGTGGCCATACCAAGAGTAGGAAGAAAAAATCAGCTCTAAGATCAGTCACAATATAGGTGCAGAAATAAGGTTTACCAGTGTGTCCCAGCTGATGAATTACCTAAAAGTTCTAAAGAGGGGAATTTACTATGTAGACTCTATCCTTCACCCAGTATGAGAGAAACTTTTGAAGGACCTACTAATTATAATTAGATACAGATAAGACATCTTTAGCTTTTTAATAATCTTTAAGAACAGGCAACTCATTGAGTTATATAATACTAAGAAAAATTAGAGTGTGCATAATTTGTGGAGAAAAACTAAGTTTAAAAAAACTTATATGAAAAGAAAAAACCAAACAAATTATTGATGTAACAAAGGAAGTTTATGCATGAAACTAAAGATTGAACTAATTATCAGAAACTAGTTGAAATTGCCTTTGGGCATGAACTAGGTCTAATGACCCAACACAAACATCAATTGATTAATAATGCACAACCTGTAATCACTTTCAGCTTGAGAATTTATTATATATATTTTGGGTTTGTAAATATTTAATAATCCCAGTAAGGTAACAAAATAAACACTATTATAAACATTGGAAGGTATAAAAAAAATAATAGAAATGATGATGACATGTCATTGAGACCTACTCATAGGACTATAGGACACTTCTCCTTTCCCCCTACCTCATCACTGCATTGCTAAAGGCGTATTTACAATAGCTTTTTAAAAATTAGTACATCATGTCAGGCTAAAGAAAAAATTATAATACATGCTGCTATAGTTTGGATGTTTGTCCCCATCAAATCTCATGTTGACCTTTAAACACCTGTGTGGTGATGTTGGGAGGTGGGGCTAATGGGAGGTGTTTGGGTCATGGGGGCAGATCCCTCTGAATAGATTAATGCCCTCCCTTGCGGGGTGAGTGAGTTCTGGATCTATTAGTTACAAAGACAGCTGGTTGTTAAAAAGACTCCGGCACTTCCACCTTCTCTCTCTTGCTTCTTCCTGGTGTGCTCTCTGCACATTCCAGCTCCTCTTCACTTTCTGCGGTGAGTGGGAGCAGCCTCATGCCCTCACTAGAAGCAGATGCTGGCACCATGCTTCTTGAACAGCCTGCAGAACCATGATCCAGATAAACCTCTTTTCTTTATAAATTACCCAGCCTCAGGTATTCCTTTATAGCAACACAAAATGGATGTAGGTACATCCTAAAAGGCAAAAAACACAGTTTGAAGAGACAGAGAAGTTGTCAAAACTGGATTCAGACATGGCAGGGATATTGGAATTATAAGACAGGAAATTTAAAAACAACGATGTTTAATATGCTAAGGGCTCTAACGGATAATATGGATAGCACACAAGAACAGATGGGCAGTGTAAGCAAAGAGATGGGGATTCTAAAAAAGAACCAAAGAGAAATGCTAGAGATCAAAAACATTGTAAAAGAAATGAAGAATGCCTTTGATGGGTTTATTGGTTGACTGGACATGGCTGAGGCAAGAATCTCTCAGCTTGAGGATATCTCCATAGAAACCTCCAAACTGAAGAGCAAAGACAGCAAAGACTGAAACAAGAAAAACAAATATTTGAGAACTTTGGAACAACTATAAAAGGTATAACCTATGGAAAATAGGAATACAGAAGGAGAAGAAAGAAAGAAAGGAATATTTAATAAGAGTAATGTCTGAAGATTATCCCCAAATTAATGTCAGACACCAAGCTCCGAAAACACCTAGCAAGAGAAATGGCAGAAAAAGTACCCACAGGCACGTCGTTTTAAAACTACATAAAATCAGTGCCAAAGAAAAAAATCCCGTAAGAAGTGAGAGGAAAAAAACACCCTAACTATAGGGACCAAATATTAGACTTCTCAGACATCATGCAAGCAAGAAGACAGTGAAGTGAAATATTTAAAGCATTGGGAGAAAAAAGAAAACATAATAAATCTAGAATTCTGTACCCTGTGAAATTGTTCTTCAAAAGTGAAGAAGAAATAGTCTTTCAAAGCCAAACAAAGTATAAGTGAATCTTTTGCTAGTAGACCTGTCTTGTAAGAAAAGTTGAAAGAAGTTCTTTAAAAAAAAGGAAAACGATATAGGTCAGAAACTCAGCTCTACACAAAGGAAGGAAGAGAAGGAACGAGAAAAGGTAAAATAAAAACTTTTATTTTTCTTATTCTTGATATGACAGTAACTTCATTCAAAATAATAGCAGCAACACTTTATTAGATTTAGTGTCCTCAAATACATATGTATATGTTTATTTATGCTTGTGTATAAGTGACATGAATGTGAGCAATAATACAGGGAGGGTAAGGATGTAGATTATTTTGTCATAAGGTATTTGAACTACCTGTGAAACACTATGTTGTTATTTGAAAGTGGACTTGTATTAGTTGTAAATGTATATTATAAACTGTAGGGAAAACAGTTAAAAAAGTAAAAAACAATGAGAAAAACTACAATTAATATGCTAAGAAAGGAGAGAAAATAGAGTCATACAAAATGCTCAATTAAAATTAC
The DNA here is from genome assembly GCF_020740605.2 of Lemur catta. Classification (NCBI taxonomy): domain Eukaryota; kingdom Metazoa; phylum Chordata; class Mammalia; order Primates; family Lemuridae; genus Lemur; species Lemur catta. The sequence goes on along the minus strand of NC_059135.1, from coordinate 90,178,881 downwards.
AAAAGGTGGGAAGGGGGAGAGGGGTTGGGTAAATGCACACCTAATGGGTATAGTGCATACCGTCTGGGATGAGCGTGCTTGTAGCTCTGACTCCAGTGGTTCAAAGTCAATATATGTAACTTAAACATGTGTACCCCCATAAAATTTTTAAATAAAATAAAATAAAATAAAATTACAAAAGGCAAAAAATGAGTGGACGACAAAAACAGGGATAAAGAACAGGAGAAGCAAGTAGAAAGCTATACCAAATATGGCAGATATTAATTTGACTATACCAATAATCACTTTGAATGGCATTGGTCTAAATGCACCAATTAAAAGACAGAGATTGTCAGAGCGGATCAAGAAACAAGACCCAACTCCATGTTATCTACAAGAAACCCACTTTAAGTATAAAGACACATATATCAGAAGTAAGTGGATAGAGAATCATAGACCATGCTAACAATATTCAAAAGAAAGCAGGAGTAGGTATATTCTTTTCAGACAGGGCAGGCTTCAAAGCAAAGAGAGTCAGCGATATTTATATGGGGTACAATTAAATGACAATTCTCAGACAATGGTAAGCATATAAATTGGTTATTTTTTTGTGGAGATATGTTTGAAAACATTTATCTATATCATACATTTCATCCCTCTTACCACCACAACAAATTAGTACTGTGTTCCCCAGATACACAGTGTCCTCTAGTGACAGGATCAGCTTTGCCCTTGAGTCTGCCAGCTCTGTCTGCTGCCCAAATACTCATTCTCCTGTCCACTTGGCTGTCACAAATCCTTCAGATTTGCATTGATGAAAGATGTCTGCACTGCTTCTATGGAAGAATTTCTTTTTTTTTTTGTTTTTGAGACAGAGTGTCACTTTGTTGCTCTGGCTAGAGTGAGTGCCGTGGCATCAGCCTAGCTCACAGCAACCTCAAACTCCTGGGCTCAAGCAATCCTCCTGCCTCAGCCTCCCGAGTAGCTGGGACTACAGGCATGTGCCACCATGCCCGGCTAACTTTTTTTTTCTATATATATTTTAGTTGGCCAGATAATTTCTTTCTATTTTTAGTAGAGACGGAGTCTCGCTCTTGCTCAGGCTGGTCTCGAACTCCTGACCTCGAGTGATCCACCCGCCTTGGCCTCCCAGAGTACTAGGATTACAGGCGTGAGCCACCGTGCCCGGCCAAGAATTTCTTAATTTAAGGATTTTTCAACAAATTGTATTTCTTCTATCACATAATTAAAAGACAACTATATCATGTAGCATTAAATATAATTATTTTACAATAGAAAAATAAAGCCTACATAAAATGTTTGATCTTTGGAAATTGCTGGGCTAAATCAAGGGTCACTTGTCTGAAAGGGCATAACAGACTTCACAAAAGCTTCCATGAAGAGACCCAGTTATTGAGACAGCACAATTAGAAAATCTGTCTTTTGCTGCTGAGAGCTTAGGCTTCCCTATTTTTCTCTCAACTTTTTCCAGAAATGAGACACCCATATCTAACATTGGAAAAAATACAGTTAAACACCCAGGCATGGTGGCTGCTCACACTCTAACATTTTCTTCATGTCACTAGATAGATATCAGAAATGCAGGGTGTTTTGTAGGCTATTTGCATTTCAGTATTTGATTTCTTGGATAGTTGAAGAGAAAAATGTATTTTTTTTAAATGATTACCTCTTTGTCTCCACACAAAACTGTTATATTGTTTGTGTTTAATGTCTTAGATTTCTCTTTAAGAGAATTCTTATAGTGAATATTTCCACCTAAATTAAGTGTTGGATTTGTGGAAGAAGTAGGTCATTCTCAAAGCTCCAAAGTGAGTCAAGATGAATCTTCTCTGCCCTGCTCTGGCTCTTCCGGGTTCTTGTTCCCAGAAAACCTTGCCTTTGCAGTTTAACTTCAACTCAGTATCTGTATCTTCATTCTGTGCCCCTGGGATCCATCCTCCCCAGAGTGGCCAGAATGACCTGGTTCAAATGTCAGGAGACATACCACTCCTTTGCTGAAAACTCTTCAGAAGTACTTTCCCACTTGTGAACAAAAAAAATTCACACAAATGATTCGCTCCACTTTAAACTGTTCCACTCTAGGTCTAGCTTTATGATCGTATTACTCTATGCCTTACACTTAACACTCTATCAAATACTAAGCTGTTTTTATTCCTCACACATAACAAGGTGTGAAAATAATTGTACTTTCTTCTTAGGATTGTTACAAATTGATGTATCTAAAGAACTTAGCCCTTGCCTCAAGGAAAGCCCTCAGTATAGAAGTTAGCTTTTGAAAAGTAATTTGACAGTGTTAACTCCACATAGGACTTTTCTCACTGTTTCTTCCCCGTGGAGACCCTCCCAACTCCCCAGCTCCATTCTCCTTTTTTGATCTCGTGAAGTCCAACTTGCCTCTTAAAAAGCATCTTCCAGGTCATCTCTTCTGAGACTAGATGCCCCTCCTCTGTATGGTACCCCGGGCTTCTCTTTATCATTAGAATACAAAGTTATCCTTCCTCAATTCTCTTTTCAATCTGTCTTTCCCATTGTTCTGGATTTTTCTTAAAATCAAGGTTAAAGACTTACTTTTGCATTCTTAACATTTAGTTTAATAAACAACACATGATAGGATCTCATTTTTTAAAATGTAAGATACAAGCATGCTGGAAAAACATGCAAAGTCCACAAAAGGAAAAACTAAAAACTATTGCAAGCAATATTAACTTGTCACATGTATGTTGACCATTGTGGTGTTATGGTGGTAATTTTTTGTGAACAAGTGTCTATCTATTCTGAAGCAGTGCAGGACTAAATGTGACAACCGAACATGGTAGTAGCCCTTGCATTGGCATACTTTAGGCTTGGGGTCTTATGCAATATGACTTGCTGTTAATTAAATCAGAGTATCAGGAAGAAATTAATTAAAAAGTCCCGCAGAAAATTTTCTGATGCTTGAAACTGGGATAGAAAGAGTCAATGAAATGCAGTCTAAAAAATAATAATAAATAGAGTAATAAAAAGTGGTTTTTACTTCAAATAATGGAAAGGCTTTCATTTTAATCTCTGAAATACATTTAAAACTCATAAATAGGAAAGTATTGCATAACTCTGACCTAGTTTCATCTGATTGCTTGACTTGCTACTCTAGTAAATTGGATATTGGTTAATTGCATAGTTTATCAATCTGAAAACTCATTGAAGTCCAGATGCTCTTTAGAATGTAATCATTCTAGATAAATACTGTTGCAGTTTTCATTTCAATTTTTGATCACATCACAGTAATACAATATTTTCTCATTACATTTCACTATATATCATAGCCTGACATTATTTTCTACACTTGCTTACCAAATGTTTCTTTCATACAGTATTCCCAGAAAAAAACATACATTCTGTTCAAGTGGGAACTCTGAGAACTTTAAGTGGTATCCTTCCTAATCAGAAGCTCTTTTTAAGTCACTAAAATCAGTCTTGGTGAGTGGAACTAAAAAAAAATGCAGAATAACATTCTCTGAAGTTGACCTTCAAAATGTTTTCTTTTTCCAAAGAAAATTTATTAATCAAGATCTTAAATTACACACTTGTGATTTTTCCTTCCATAAAGGTAAGACACAACTTTTTGCAGCAATACAAAACATAAAGTATCTCTTGGAAAATATAGTGTCACCTTGTAAATTTAGGTCACTACTTTAAAATTATAAAAATGCCACATTTTTAAAAAATAGTGTGATGAGTAATATTTACATGAGTTTCAAATAGCATTTCAACTAAGTTTATCTTTTGCCATTATAAAAAACTGAATAGACCCATGTTAAGAAACAAATACATTTTTAAAAAGTAAAAAACATCCTTTCTCTTTTCAATAGTATAATATAAATAATTATAAATAACATACATAAAATTAACAAGTATAAGAAATATGAATTTTATTTTAAAGAAGATATTACATCAGAAATTATGAAGGATAAAGTTGAAGGGTTAGATTACAGAAACTTAAAATATCTGAAAGCAAAAATAATGTTAAAATAGGCATCTCTGATCCAAAGGTGTACACATGTGCTGCCTCCTTGGCTTCCATTTCCCTACTCCCATTTTCCTACAGTATCTTATTTTTGTTCAGGCATACTCCCTCTCCCCATGCAGCTCATTAGCTTTGAGGAAAGCTGATCTTACCTTCAAATCCAAGAGTGCACCCTGATTTATTTAGATCACTCAACACTTCTAATTATAAAGCCACCCTAGTTATTTAGCAGCAACCTAAGCTAGTCCAACCTGAATTCAGATATTTTACTTAGAATGCCAGAACAAAGATGTTTTCTCTTTATCTGGACTACACAGAGATGAATGTGATGCCTGGAACTCCTGCAACTATTTTGCTATCATGCAGGAAGCCAGCCAGAGTGCAAAGGTGACCCATAAAGGAGAGAACACCTGAGAGAATTAAAGCAGAGATCTGATAAATCTGTAGTTGAAATCTGCCCTGACTCTGGACTTATTTTGCTGTTTGAACCAAAAACCTTCCTGTATTAGTTTGCCAGGGCTGCTATAACAAAATATCACAGAGTTGCTTAAATGACAGAAATTTATTGTCGTACAGTTCTGGAGGCTAGAAATCTGAGATCAAGGTGCCAGAAGAGTTGTTTATTTCTAAAGGCTGTGAGGAAGAATCTGTTCCATGCTTCTCCTCTAGCTTCTAGTGGTTTTCTGGCAATCTTTGGTATTCCTTGGCTTATGGAAGCACCATCCTGATTTCTGCCTCCTTATTCACATGGCATTCTCCCTGTGTGTGGGCCAAACTTCTCCATTCATAAGGACACTGGTCATACTGGATAAAGGGCCCACGTCTCTCCATTATGACCTCATCTTAATTTAACTAATTATATCTGCAATGACTCTATTTCCAAATATGATCATATTCTGAGGTGCTGGGGGTTGAGACTTCCATTCATGAATTTGAGGTCAGGGACACAATTCAACCGATAAAACTTCCTTTATTTAAGTTCTGTTTTGTTTGGTTTGTGACTGTCATTTAGAATCACCCAAAAGAAAGCCCAAGGGACCCTTAGTACACATCCCCTGTTAGTACTTGAAATTTTAGCCAACTACCGAATAAGCCCTTCGTTCCCAAATTGGCTAATTATCTTTTTAGCATCAATGACACTTTGGAATACATTTGCAAAGTAATTACCCCAAGGCTGCTTGACCCTGAGGAAAAGCTAGTTAACTGGATTTATATTTCTCTCCCACACAGGCTAGCCAAAAATCGAACTCAGAAATTAACCCTCAATATGCCATACAAAAAGCACAGATTATAACGCTTCCACAAGGCTAATACATGCAGTCTTCTCACAGTTAGCATACAGTACTAACTATTGTTCACAAAGAAGAAGGAAAAAAAAAGCTCTAAATTTCTACAACTTAATATGATCCACGTTTCTTACTCATCAGTCCAATGAAGAAGTTACTGATCAAGTGGCTCTTTGGGAGCCTCTTCTCTATGCAATGACTTAGGGATCCATCTCCCATCACCACATTTAATACATGAACTCAAAGATTATTGCATTAGTTTCCTAGGGTCGTCATAACAAATTACCACAAATCTGGTAACTTAAAGTAGCAGAAAGTTATTCTCTCACAGCTGGAGATCAGAAGCCCCAAATCAAGGTGCTAATCTGGGGAATCCACTCCATGCCTCTCTCCTAGCTTCTGGTTGCTGCTGGCAATCCCTGCTGTTCCCTGGCTTGTGGCTTCCCTCCAATCTCTGTCTTCACCTCATATGGCCTTTCCCTCCGTGTGCCTCTGAGTCTGTCTCTCCTTCTCTTCTATGAGAACTTATCATTGATTTATCATTGAATTCAGGGGCTACCCTAATCTAGGGTGATCTCATCTGGAGATCTTGACCTTAGGTACATGGGCAAAGACCATTATTCCAAAAAGAATCACATTCTGAGACTTTGGGAGAACATATCTTTTGGTGGTCACAATCCAACCCACTACAATCATCATAGAAAGATATGAGTTGGGAGAGTCACACTGGATAGACAGATCATTTGCTCACATTCTGCTGGCCAGAAATATTCATGTGTCTCTCGATGCAAGATGATTGAGGAACATGTCTTCTGGCTTGGCAGCAGCTTTCCAGCATGAACTCTAATGTAGAGTCTGCATTTACATATGAAGTACTTTGGTGGTCAGCTTGCCCTCACTGCTACACTTCTGAGATGGGAACTTGGCTACTCTTCTTCATAATAGGACAGATATCCTGACAGTTCTTATGTCTGTATGATGAGTTAGTTTCAAAGGCTAGGGCAGAGGGACAGTAAAAGAGCAGTATCACCATACACAGTTGTACAAAGCACCTGGTCAGAGTTGGGGAAGTTCCTGAGTAACACTGGACAGGATAGTATTTTGTCAGGTTTGTCGTAAAACTGTTTTTGGAAATGTCTTTTTCTGAATCATCACACTTGAAACTTTTATCTCCTCAAATGTGGTAGCTACAAGTTGAGGTTCTAATTGATTTATCGATTTTTAGTATTATCCTTGAAATCTTCTGTATTCTGGACCTCTAGATGAATAGATGCATCCTTGTTTTGTACGACGGATATTTTATCTGGGCTCTATATTAGCCCTCAGCTATATTTCATGTTAAATTCTATAAATCAATTATCGGAAAGAAAATTTTAAAAATCACACTTTAGTGCTTTAGTAGATGTTGCTATTGTTTTTAGTGGGGAAAGACGATAAAGGCATACTCTATCAAATAGGTCTTTTCCTCACTCTCCTCCTATTATATGACATTACTCTGGTAATGACCTTTCCAAGATTGCATTTCACAGTAGCCCCATCAGGTGTTTTGTTTTGCAACACCACAAATTCATGGCAGAGAACGTGTTCACCATGCTGCAATCATGCACCCCCATTGGGATTATTTATACATGAGGACATATGAAAGTCAGTATGTCTAAATTTCTCCCGTGATTAATTAGCAAAATATCTTGGCAGAACCAGGAATCCTCCGTACCTTTCTCAACAAATCCAATTTACTTTAGCTCTAAATGTGAGAAATTAGCAGGTAGCAGAATAACTCAGGCCAGAGAAGATGATGAGAAAAACAAATTCTTTAAAATTCAAAGATAATTGGATTTAACTTACTTTTGACACTCCAGCCTCTCTCTTAATATATATAATTCTGCACTAGTTCTATTCCAAGCACTGCATATATATAGTAACTCATTTAATTATTTCAAAATGTTGGCAGGTCTTGTTATTTCCATTTTGCAAATGGGAAATTTGAGGCTGTAGGAAGGGAATTAACTTATTTAAGTCTACTTGGTATTTGTTAAACATTGTTGTAGTCAAATAGTGTTCTATGTAATGGAAATAGCTATTTTAAGATTTAGAGTCTTTTCTTAACTTTTCTGGAGATTAAGATCAAAACAAGAATGTTCATTCTATCCCATCCAGTTTCCATGTTGACTTATTTTCTCAGTAACATGTGTTTTGTAAGTGAGAGGCACCTACAAACAGTGGTTAGCCCTTAGAGAACACTCTTCAGACAATGGAACAATTTGTTCCTAAAGAAACAGTTAGAGCTTGAAAAAAAATAACATAATTGGTACATTCACTATTGTCCATGTACTCCACAAAATACTTAACCTCCAACCTGTATAACTCTGATCCTTGCTCTTCAAAGCTATGTGAGAGTTGCATTTGGAAGAAAATGCCTTTAAAAATTTTAATTCTATTTGCTTGTGATTTTTTCCACCTTGATAACAAAAGGGCAACTAATACCACTTTCAAGGTGATCATTTAAGTACAAGATTAGCAAATATCGCAGAAATGTTTATTTTGCTTTCTTCTTTTATATCCTCTTTCTGTCATAATACTTTGACCAAGAGTCCAATGACTTGGCCTTTAATTCCAGCTCCTGGACACGATATTCATGGGAATATGAGCAAGTCATATTTGTTCTGTAGACCTCATTCTCTTATTCTGTAAATAAGAGGTAGGTTTATATAAAATGTCAAGAGAGATCTTAATCCATGACTTATTTTTCATGTATCCAAAATAAAGTGATAAAAAACAAAGACAACAGAGTAAATTTTTATTAAGCAATTTTGTCTGTTTTTAATTCTGAGGACATAATCACAGGTCCATCCTAATTCTAGGGAATATAATGCCCTGCTTTTGCAAAACAATCATGAAAGAGATAACAGATAATATAAATATCTATGTTTGTATTTTATAAAATAAAAATTGCTAAACATAACTAAATTTTTATTTATAAAACCTTAAAACTGCTGGACTAAAAGATCACTAAGTTTCCTTTCAGCATTAATGTTCTATGATTCTATGTGTATAATTTTCATTAGCTAACATTTACCATGTGATTTCCCATTTATAATCTTGAGCAATGGCTGAAGTAAACAAGATCCTCTTTAAATATTGGACAGATTGGGTCTCATCTGATCAAAGATATTTTATCAAATCAGAAATTGATATTTGTCATGGGTGAATATTTAATCTTAGCAAATGCCATGAACAATCAACAAAGGTGTAGCTATTGATGACAAAAGAAATAATGCATAGGAAAGAATAGGAAGACAAAGTTGAATTAGTTTTATCACCTTTAGTGAGTTATAATTAATATTTAGTAAATTATAAATAATTTTATATACATTTTGATAACTTTTGCCATATGTATGCAAGTGTGGTCATCACACAAGGTAATGAATGTGTTCATTACCCAAGAAGTTTTCTCATGCCTATTTGCAATGACTCCATCTCCTCCTCTATGCTATCCCCAGCAACTTGTGATTTGCTTTTTATGTTATCTGCTCATGCAGTGAGGTGTGTTATAGGAGAGAAATCCTGGCATTAAGATACTCTAATTCTATCTAGAAATTTCTGGCAAACCTAACCATTAGTTAAGGAATAACCAGATGCCTGCTCCTTCTATATCTAGTGGTAGTAGATGATGAATTCCATCTTTGTGATGGAATCACTTAGTAGTCCCTAGAGTTCTTGATCAATTAAAACTCATGAAAGAAACTCATGAAGGAATACTGGTATTCATAACAGTAAACAGTTACAAAAATGAAGACTGTATTGTACACTGTGTGTAATATAAGGATTATAAACAGGTGAATGATATCATTAGATTTACCCTTTAGAAATGTGACTCTGGGCCAGGCGCAGTGGCTCACGCCTGTAATCCTAGCACTCTGGGAGACTGAGGCGGGTGGATCATTCAAGGTCAGGAGTTCGAGACCTGCCTGAGCAAGACCTCGTCTCTACTAAAAATAGAAAGAAATTATATGGACAACTAAAAATATATATAGAAAAAAAAATTAGCCGGACATAGTGGTGCATGCCTGTAGTCCCAGCTACTCGGGAGGCTGAGGCAGTAGGATCGCTTAAGCCCAGGAGTTTGAGGTTGCTGTGAGCTAGGCTGATGCCACGGCACTCACTCTAGTCCGGGCACAAAGCGAGACTCTGTCTCAAAAAAAAAAAAAAAAAAAAGAAATGTGACTCTGGTAGAAAGGCAGTGGGGATTAAAGTGGGTTGTTAAGTATGGAATGATTACATTTGTTTACACTAAATGAAAACATTTTGAGTTTGATAGTGAGTGTACAGAGTTCAATTTGAGTGGGGGAGGGGATGGGTGTATATATACATAACGAGTGTGATACGCACTTTCTAGAGGATGGACACGTTTGAAGCTCTGACTCAGGGGAGTGAGGGAGCAAGGGCAATATACGTAACCTAAACTTTTGTACCCCCACAATATGGTGAAATAAGAATAAAATAAATAAATAAATAAATAAATAAATAAATAAAAAGAGTTACCAGGACAATAGAATTTACATGATATAGTGAATTCTTCGATGTTCTGGGTAAGTAGGTAGAAAATTTTCTAGGCTTCTGCTGTCCATTGATGCCATTTAATTGTGCTAGGAAAGAAAGAAAGGAAATCAGTTTCCTTTGGTTGGGGTGGGGCCCAAGAACACATTCTACCTGTAGAATGCAATGAGCCCATAGAGCGTCCAAGGGGACAGCAGTGAGGCAGCAGGAGCCGTCCCAGAGTTACAGAGTTCTGTAACCACAAAGCCTTGTTCCATGTGTCTCTCTGTGTCCTTTACCTTCTTACAAGTACCAGTCTTGAATTTAGAGCCCACCCTAAATCCAGAATGTTTCTATCTTAAGATCCTTAAGTAATTACATCTGCAAAATCTGTATTTTCATATAAGGCCACATTCTTAAGGTGACCAAATAAAGTCTATGTTCCAATAAGGGGGACTTGAATTTGAGGGGCACTATTCAACACACTACAGTTTTGAGGCCAAAAATATTTATTTTTCTTTTCTTTTTTTTTTTTCTTAACAGGACAACAAAAATTTCCTCCTTGCATCTTGTCTATACCACCACAATCTCTGAAGATGACTGTCCTTCCTATATATCCTCTTCTCTCCCCAAAAATATTGTTCATTTTGTTTGGTTTGGTTTTTGTTTATTTTTTTCCCCCTAGACTGTCTCCTTAAATTGTGTAATTACTTTTAAGACTTTTCCTGTGTCCAGTATTGGGATATATTGGCTCACACTTTATTATTTTTTTACATGGGGAGAAGTTTTCCTTTCTGAAAGTGATTTTACCTTTTGTGTTAGACAGGGTCTCACTCTGTCACCTGGGCTAGAGTGCAGAGGCATCATCGTAGCTCACTGCAACCTCAAACTCCTGGCCTCAGGCTATCCTCAGGCTATCCTCCTGCCTCAGCCTCCCAAAGTTCTGGCATTACAGATGTGAGCCACCATGCCCAGCCAACCTGTTAATTTTTCCAGGCAGTTTTTTATACCCACTTGGTTCTCTGGACTTACTTGTATTTCTGGAGCTTGAGGAATTGTTCTGACAGAGATTTATAGTTATTTTTCTATTTACAAGTAATTTGAAGTTTAGGCAACTACCACTTCCTCAGATACTTTCTTCAAAGTCTGAATTTCAAATAAAAATTGAGTCTTCTTTTTTGACCATAAACTATAATTGATATTAATGATACTATTTCAAGACTTCTTTAAATACAGAGCTAGAAATGATTTTATTATGTTAGATTAAATTATTTGTTAAATTATACCCAGATGAAATAATACAATTGAGACAAACCAGTTTCTGCTCGTGCAGGAATTGGATTAATGAATTAATTACATTTAATTAATGAGTGCATGCATAGAAGAAGTGACAAACAGATGTCTATAGGATTGGGAATACAAAACACCTTCTTTAATAAAAAATGGGGAAGACCTACATGTATTTCTAAAATAAACATATTTTCCTATTAGCTTGATTGTAGAGTTTTGACTATGGTTTGTTGTAGTCATTAATACTATTTTATTTCAATTAATAAAATCCATAGTATTAAAAGTTTAAGCAAATGATAACAATTATACTAAAACAATAAACCACTGGTTCACTTAAAAAATCTAGAGTGAAATCCTACTTCAGACATAATTTGAAGGTATTTCACATCAAATGGTGATGCCAGACTTTTCATACCTTACTTTAAATTTCAGAATTCTCACAGTATATGGTCACAGCAGAGGAAGAAAATATCTTTCTCACCAACAGCTCTGAGAAAATATACATAAATGAATCACATTGGCCTATCCGGGTTCATTTGTCCAGTTTCAATCAATATCTGTGTGCAAAAAGGGAAGAAGTACCATGATTGAAAAAGTCTTGATAATGTGCCTTCTCCTTGGCTCAGGGAGATAACACTGGCCCAACCCAAAACATTTTGGCAAAGCAAAATTGCTATGGAATTGGGGAGATAGTGGTTTTCCAACAAAGGAATGTCAAGTTATGCTACCTCCCTCAACCCTTTAACTCCATACAAAATATTAATATTGATTTTCTATTGTTTGAAATTGTCACAGTGAGCATGCATTACTTTTTTAATAATAAAAAGTATAAAAAAGTCACCATTTTTAAAATGTAGTCCATTGGGTAAAATTAAAAATTATAATATAGTTCGATGCTAGTATTTCTTTTTTGACCATATTCAGAAGCTTATTCCCTTGAATAATGTATTTCCCAATTACACTGTTGTCACCCTATCAATTCCTGGAAATGTGGCTCAGAGGAAGGCTATCTGATCTCTATTAATCAGGTGACATATGGGCTGATGTTTCTTTTCTGACAACCTCAAAATAGACTCTCTCTGTGAATAGATTCATACAGCCCTGTTGACTTTGACTCTGCCATACTCACCTTCCTTATTACGACAGGTGCAACTGTCTTCTCTCTGCATGCAGTCAGTTGGTGAGGAATTAGTGAAGTTCATCATTGGTTACATCCGTGTGTAGCCTTAGAAATTGGAAAGTCCGCTATTATTTCTTTTGAAAATCGTTAGTTTGAGAAGCAGATACGCTTTAAGAGTTAGAATAAAAGAAGTCACAATTACAAGTATAATTTCATTTTGACTGAAATGTATGAAAGTTAAGAGGAAAGAAACAGATGCTAATTAGGAGTTTAATTTCTGGAAGGGAAAAATGTCATAAAGTGGAAAATAGTTATCAAATATCAGCCTTCTCCACTTTATGTTTGTTGGTGGGAGTGAAGCAAAGTATTTCTCTAGTGCAGGGACTGTATTTATTCACAGGACTAAATGAGTATGAGAGACATGTGATTGTAAACACTTAAACAGTCAAGGAGTTATTGACTCATTACTTAACCAAAAGGCATAATTGAGACAACACATATACTGGTCATTTTTATCCTGCTCTTTTCAAGTTTTTATTTTGAGTGTTTCCCAAAACCACTAACATGCTGTGCCTGAACAGTTTTAACTCTTGCATAATATTTTGCTGAACGGCTTTATCACTATTTACTCAGTGAGCTTCTTCTTTCATGAATGTTCCAGGTTTCACAAGAATCCAAAAAAGTCAAACATGTTTCTTTACATAGAAATGTTTTCAAAAGTTATATTTCAAGAAATGCAAGTTTATTAACATTTTGAACTCCTGGTACATAATGCCAAGTTGTTCAAAACCTATGGTAACATATTATATTATTCTAAATGTTAAGTTATATGCTAAAGCTATTCATAATGATTCAACAAAATTTTTTTAGTTTTTGATTTGTATTCTCATTCAACTTACACTGTTATAATTTTTTCCTAACCAAGACATGAACATTTAATCTTTTTAAAAAGTAATATTCTTTACATGATATTTTCTTAAAGTGCTTCCTTGGATGTAAAATAGTAAGGCTTATCATTTACATATGCAGGATAACTATAAAGACATAAAACAAAGGAAAATACCGAAACTTCAAAACTTAAGTACTTAATTCCTTTTTGAGAAGTAAAAAAAGCATAATCTAACATCCTCGGAAGCTTATTACCTATCTAGCTGCTAGAGGGCTTCTTATTTCATACAAAACAATTTATTCAGAATATATAATATTGTTTTATTTTTCTATAAAAAGTTGATGAATTTTGGACAAAGATAAGGAATACTCATTTTTTTTCTGACATATTTTGGCATTAAAATAATCACTAATGGAAATGAATGATTTAAAAATAAACATACTTCAAAATTATAAATCCAAATTGATCTTTACCAAGATATCATGTCAAATATTCCAATAAAAATGAAGGACAAGGAGGAAGGGGAGGGGAGAAAAAAATCATTCCTACTACCATCATGAGGGCAAAAAAAAAAGTTCGAGAAAACAAAATGCTTCAAAAACAAAATTCCTTATTTTAGCAGTATGTAAAACAGCTCAAATAAATTTCTGTTTTGATATCCTACAATAAGCTCTTACACGATTCTAGGCTGGATGTTAGTAATGTATTAAAAATTGTTGATATTGTATCTCATTTGTAACACAACACAGAATTTATCTGTCAGCACCAAATGTGAAAATTGGTGCTTAGTTTCTATCTATTTAAATACTAAGTGTTTCGCTTTTCCAACCTATGAAAATACAAGCTGAACACAAAAATTATCAAGTTAGTAAGGAAGACTAGAGAAAATTAAAGTCATTTAAAGATTCTCTGGTGTATTAGTTTGCTAGGTTACCATAACAAAACACTACAGACCGGGTGACTTAACAGAAATTTATTTTCTTACAGTTCTAGAGGATAGAAGTCCAAGATCAAAGTGTGCGCAGGTTTGACTTCTCTTGCCACCTCTTTTTGGCTTACAAACACCTTCTTGCTGTGCCCTTGTGTGTTTTTTTCTCCATACATACACATCCTGATGTCTCTGTCCAAATTTTCTCTTCTTATGAAGACCACTCTAATGACTTCATTTTAACTTAATCAGCTCTTTACAGTCACATTGTGAGCACAGGAGTTAGGGGTACAACACAGGAATTTTGGAGGGACACAATTCAGCCCATAACATACGGGAGTCTTAATTTATATGGTCCATAGCTGTCTTCCTTATGTTTGTTTTCATCTAATAACTACGGTGAAATTACTATATTTAAGGCACACTTTTTCTTTCAAAATATAAAGTTGTCTTTGTTTATTTATAACCTTTGAAAATATGGTAAACTATAAAGAGAATTCAAATCATCCAGAGCCCTTCCACCCAGAAATGTGTCGTTAAAACACTGCTGCTCTTCTTTCAGAGGTTTATATCCAATAGCGCTTTTTTGAAAAACAAAATCAGGACCATTCTAAACATAGGGCTTTTTTTCAATCCTGCTTTTTTCATTTAACGTTATATTGGGTACCTTTTCCATGAAAACATGGAAAACATGATTTATAAGTATTGCATATCTTACTCATGTTTCATAATTTATTTTACCTTTTCTCATTTTTATTAATGATGAGAATTTTCAAATTTTCACTTTTCAACAACACTCTGCTAAACCTATTTCTATATAAAAATTTTATGTTATCTTTAATTTCAAGTTAATAAATCCCCAGAAATAGAACAGCTGCCTAGAATTGGAATCATATTGCCAAGTTTAAAAGGAGGAGCATAGTATAGCAGAAAGAACATGAGTTTTGCAAATGACAACTTTTTACTAGCTATGTAGCATTTTGCAAGATTCTTAAACCTCAGTTTATGCATCTTTAAATTAGGAAATATTATCCTCTATGTTTTGAAGGAAGATTACGTTTAATGTAAGAAAAAACCCATGCACACAGTAAGGATTTAATAAACACAGCTATTATGATTATCTGCAAAAGTTCAAGAGAGTTACACAACCAAAATAGCTCCGTGGAGTCGCCAGTGTGCCTTCCTAACTCCTTCTGCTTTGGTCTACTGGGTGCCTGATGCTTCTGCATTTGCCTCTGCACAGCAAAGCACAAATAGAAATTCTTCCCTGTACCCAGTCAATGGTCCATGGACTGGTATTGTTTATTGTAACTTTTTCACACTTTTTGTTCTAGCTTATCATGCTGTCAAATGAAATTTCCAGAGAGAACTGTACTGTGTCAGATACTCATACCTTCTCTGATCTGTTTTAAAATCTGCATATATGTAATTACCCATCTCCCCATCCAATTTGTACCCACATTTCCCATCATGTGTCTGGCTTTTTATAGCTCACCTTGAAGGTGGAAGAACAGACTCTTCTTTGTAATTAGTCTCTGAATGGGGCCTCACTCTCAACCCTTCTCTGCCAGTCCTCACTCCCCACATTGCTCCTAATTACAAGAAAAATCCACCCACCCTTTCCCTTTTTAGTTGTCTCCTCTTCAATATCCGGCAGGCTGTGTAGTCAATACACAGTGGTGCATCCTAGGAATAAACATGACAATAGCAGCCAGTAATGGCCTTTCTAGACACCAGCAACATGTACGTAGCCATAAGAGTGACCTAAAGATAAGAGAAACATCTCAAACTTCACTCTCCCTGTAGATTACCTCAAGATCATATCATCAGCTTTTCCTGAGTTTGGGAACTCAATTGATTTTATATAATTTCAGAGCAAAATATAGGCAATCAGAGTCTTTTTTTTAGTGTTGAGTTGGCTAAGGTGGATCCATCTTCCCCAGTATCCTTTCCGAGTTAGGAATGGCCAAAAGAGACACGTGCATGAGATGTAGAAGGTAGAAGCGAAATGACACACATCATTTCCCCTCCCTGGTCATGCCCTAGCAGTTGGACATGCCTGGCTTACCAGACTTCCCTGCACGCCCTGACTTTTCTACCCACACCCATGTGTAGGAAGGCTTCTTAGGACTTTCCCCAGATCGTCTTGCTACCTTTGTGGCCTTGACTGCCCAAACTTCTTGATCAATTATGTTATGTGTAATTGCTATTATAAGTCCTTATTCTATAATATACAGAATGGTTCTGTTTCCCTGATCAAATCCTGACTGATACAGAAATTTTCTATTTTTCTCAATTCCCCACTTACAACTGTAGTTAATAGCTACTATTTGTTTTGTTTATGATTACAAGGATTATAGCCTCATTTAATTTATACTCATGGACACATCCAGGGAGCATTTTATTGATATTAGTGGCATGTTAAGCATTAGGTTGTTAGCTTTATTTTTTAGGAGTAATGTCTACACAATATATAGCCTTACATTAAGGAAACAGTCAAGCCTTGTCTACTTGTGCAAAGTCCTCAAGAAGTAACTGGAAACATCATCAAACATTTGGGGTATTCAAATATTTCACTACTCAATAAGTTGAGTAGAGAGGTCAAGAGTGTGGCTTTGGAATCTAAAACACTTGGTTTGAATCAAATCTTCTTCACTTACTATTTGGGTAATATTGTCTAATCACTTAAAATGTCAATTTCATCACATATAAAATTGGAATGCTAATATTTATGTCATTATAAATAAATGAAATGTCATTAAAATGTATTTTAATTATAAGGAGTTAGAATTCCTTAATGAACTTAACAGAATCTCTGACACATATTAGGTAACTTTATTATATGTTGACTACCATTAACTAACCTGTTATACTAATCATGTCACATACAACATCTGTAATCAACAGTACTCAATGTGGCAGTTTTTATAATCTTTAATTTCTTCATAGAAGAAATTCATTGAGGTTTTGGTCTTCTTCCCTAAAGACTGAATGTCTATATTGACTCATAAATATGTATAATAGGAAAAGCCTCTTTTGTCCTCATGTAGTAAATATCAGGAAATAAATAGTAATTCTTATTCAGTTGACTAACCAAGAGGGTAAAGACATGAATAAGCCAAAGAGGTTAAGTAACCCGAAATTATATCTACCTAATGTTCAAGAAGGTTCAAATCTCAACTGTGTTATGCCAAGTGAAAGAAAACAGACTTGAGGTAAAATTATGGAGACAAAAAAAAAAATCATTGTTTGGCAATGGTCATGAGGAGAACTTGATTATTAAGAGCCATGAAGAATATTTGGGGAGATGGCGATGGAACAGTTGGGGACTGTGATGGTGGTGACAGTTACATTGCCATGTGATTGTGCCAACACTCAAAGAACTGTACACTGAGAAGAGTAGTTTTTACTCTATGTACATGAAGCTTTGCCGGCGGATTTATTTCCTGATTCAAAACGATGAACTCATTTTTTACCTTCCAGTCAGTATAACTGGTGCAGAGCAATGAGCTAGTTTTAAGGAATGTTGACAAACAGAAGCAAGCTGAATTCAAATTCAAAAGTGTCTACTGATAATCCTCAAAACACATTATTTCTCTAAAGTCAACTAGAAATTAATAGATTCTTAAATCTTAGCGAACACATTGGCTTCTATGGAATGAGCATAGCAGCAAGTAACTCTCATGCATTTTGTAGTTCTGAGTTCATGAGGGTCCAGCTCTGACACCTAATATTGGGCATCTTTGTACATGCTTTTAAGCCACACTGGGACTTAGTTTGCTGTTTTAAAATATTATTTAATTGATAAATAATAATTATATACATTCATAGAGTATGAAGTGATATTTTGATATGTGTGTACAATGTAGGATAATTAAATCAAACTAATTAACATATCCCTCACCTTGCTTACCTATCATTTTTTATGGTGAGACATTTGAAATTTCCTTTCTTAGTTATTTTGAAATATACAATATATTTGTATTGGCTATAGTCACTCTGCTGTGCAGTAGATCTCAAAGCTTATTCTCTTCATCTATCTGAAAGTTCCTGCCCTTTCACCAACAACTCCCCCTCTACCCAGCCTCTGGTGACCATTGCTCTACTCTCTACTGTATTCAGTTCTACTGTTTTAGATTACTTATACAAATGAGATCATGCAGATTTGGGGCTCAGTTTTGTTCTCTGTAATAGGAGAATGGTAAATCTTACCCTATTAAAATGTTATGAATATTAAATTAAATAATTTAAAGAAAAGAGAGTTTCATGGTATATGGGCACAAGATGTGAACAGACACTTCACTAAAGTAAAGATAAGATGGAAAATAAGCCATGAAAATGTGCTCAACATTTTTATTCTTTAGGGAAATGTAAATTAAAATTATAATGAGCCACAACTACACTCCTACTATAATGGCCCAAAACTAAACAAAACAAGACAAAAAAAACAAATATGTCAATATCAAGTGCTGATGAGCATATAGGACAACTAGAATCCTTATGCACTGAGGATGTGAATACTATTATATTTTGAAAAAAGTTTTTTTTTTAATTTGTATAGAGTTAAATATATACCATATGATCTAGCAACCCTAGGTATTCACCCAGAGAAATTAAAAACTATGTTCCCACAATAACTTGTATGCCTATGTTTACATCAGATTTACTCATAGTCATCAAAAGAGAAAATATCCAAATGTTCTTCATTGGTAAGTGTATCAACAAACTGTCGTAAATCCATACCATGAAATGCTATCCAGCAACAGAAGAAAACAGACTACTTATGCACACAAGACCATGAATAAATCTCAACTGCGTTATGCTAAGTGAAAGAAAACAAATGAGGTAAAAGTATGGGGATAAAAAAAATGAATGTTTGGCAAAGACTGAAGTCATGAGAACTTAACTATTAAGAGGCACAAAGAATATTTTGGGGGATGGCAATGGAACTGTTCTAGACCTTGATGGTGGTGACAGTTACATTACTGTGTGACTGTGTCAATACTCAAAGTACTGTACACTGAAAAGAGTGTTTTTTACTGTATATAAATTATACCCCAATAGAGAGACAATCTCATATTTGTTCAGCATATTGTAATTTACAATGCATATTTCATACATCATCAATTTGATCCCCACACAATTTAGTTGGTAGACATTCTTCTTTTCTTTATTTCATAGGTAAAGAATGAATTTTGAATATAAAGAATCAAGATCAATTCCAGGTTTCATGATTCCTCACCAAGTATTCTCTCTGACAGACAATAAGATGCTGAGGTTTCTTTCCCTAAATATAAGTTGCTTGATACTTTAAAAACACTCTTTTTTTTCCCAGTAAGTAGTTTTACAATGAAAAATATTCCAAGGTGTTATACTTTCAATGTTATTTTATTTTCTTCTTATTAGGAAAGGGAGAAAAATTTCCTGGGATAATTGACTATCCCTTGAAGTTTCATATATTATATCTTTATTCTATTGCTATGATTTTCCTTTAAAAAAATACCTAAAAAACATATCAACAAACCCCCTGCCAAACAACTGCAAGGAAGCTGCTTTCGGAGAATCCAAGAATAGGTTAGTTTTGTTTCTAGCTATAAACTTTCTCATCAGGGACAATAAATTAGACTCGCTAGCAGGTCAGCTTTGAAGGCACTCAAAGCAGAAATGTGGCACCATACAGATTACTTTTCTTTAGTGAGCTAGGTATTTATCCTGCCTCTTATCTCTCACAGAGAAAGCAAGCCACATGAAGGAATTAAAACCTCATGTAACAAGCAAAATAGCCCCTCACCCTCATTGTGAAGGAACTCCCTGAAGAGTAATAGCAGAGCTCTTCTCCCCAGAGAGGCAGCCATCAGCTGAAATGGAGAGGCCAAAAGGGAGCACTAACAAGCTTATCTTGCAGATATTCAGACTGGTGCCCCAAACAGTCCTTTTCCCCACCTCCCATGTAATTAAAGAACAATTGCTTCTTCTATGTTGCTAAAGGAAGTTAGGCTGATTTTTTACTGGAAACTGGGTAGATATCCTCATAGGAACCAAAATGGAATTGGCTTTGTTTCTCGTACCTGATGAACCACATTAACCAAAGGGTATGGATTAGTGGAGGACACGAAGAACCATAGAGCCTACAATGCTTTGGCATCAAACTAGGCTATGTGAGAAAGGGAGATAAGCAGAAAAGACGCTGAATTTGGAGTCACGTCCACATCTGCTACTTATTATTGGTAGCTTTAAGCGAGGCCGTGGCTTTTGTTTGATGGTTAGTTAGGACTCTTGGATCATGAGACGGGAAATTAGCTAATACAGTTTAAAAGAAATCCTGTGTTTGGCAAGATAATGCTAGGTGCCCTGTGGAGCCCAAAACAAGAAAAAAGGCAGGTTAGAAGAGGTAAAATGAGGAGGTGGAGTGCTGTCAAGACACTCTGTTCCTAGGCCAGCTTCTTTAACAGATTTGTTTCAAATGCTCCTATCTAGACTAATAAGTTATAATCAGAAGGATGGGTAACTATATTGACCAATATTGGGCAAATAAACTCTGTGGAGATGGGGGGAATAATTTCTATTATAGCATCTGCCTCTGCCCCTCTGTAGGTAGGTGTGGGAGACATTTCTAGTAAGC
Source organism: Lemur catta (assembly GCF_020740605.2). Lineage (NCBI taxonomy): Eukaryota > Metazoa > Chordata > Mammalia > Primates > Lemuridae > Lemur > Lemur catta. Next base: position 90,158,207 of record NC_059135.1, on the reverse strand, counting down.
AATGGTGTGTCAACATTCCAGCTACTCTTAGTCCACCGTGTCTGCAAGTGCGGCACCCAAACACCACGTCAACACTGGAAAGTGAGTACTGGTCAAATGTAGAATTTTCCAGGATACAATCTTTGCCAAATTTTGTTCATTAATGTATTCCTGGCTCTTAGAGTAGTGAGTGAAGGCACTCAAACATTAGCTGTATTTGTTAAATTTTTAATGGTTTTGTCAGGTTTCAGTCTGAAATGCTGGTTCTTAGTGCGCTCATGGCCGAAGAGTGACCAGACACACCAAAATAAGAAAAGCATGAAAATGAGGTTTCTTGAGGAGAGAAAGATGGGATTGCAGGGCAAGAGCAAGATATAGGTTTACAGAGCATGATCTATGTGCCACAGATGACGACCAGACCCATTATCACAGCAAAGGGAGAGCAAAAGGAAGGGTGCAAAGAGAGACTTGATTATGGTCTGTGTCTTGTGTGATAGTGCCCAGATTGGGAACTCCCTAGTGGCTAAGATGTCACCATGGAACCACTTTGATTGGACAGTTGAGAGTTGCATGACCTGAGTCTTACTATGCATGCAGGTTGTTCTAGGTCACTTCCAGACTCTACGCTACCTATGCTGCTTGGCTCGTGGGCTACGGAGTCCTCCGCAATCTTTTGTAGCTGGTGTGCAAACTTGATTGGCAGATTTGTAGGATATTCCATCACCTACCAGGTATGGCAGTTGCTTGGGAGTTTAGGGTCGGGGGGGATCAAGATCAGGCCTTCCTCCCAGGTGGGGCAATTGCAGCAAAGCAACAGCACCCACTTTTGTCCCTAGGATACCCGGAATCCCTCACTATCTGCCTAACAGTTTTATTTATGTTATTGTGATGGGTAATTTTATATGTCAATTTCAGGCACTGGGTGCCTAGATGAAACATTTTTCCTGGGTGTGTCTTTGAGAGTATTTGAGGATGAAATTAGTGTTTGAATTGATGATCCTCTCCATATGAGTGGACACCATCCAATCCCCTAAGGGGCTGAATGGAATAAAAGGCAGAGGAAGGAGGAATTCACCTCTTTTTCCTGTCTCACTGCTTGATCTTAGATATGTCACCTCGACTTCTGCCTTAGGACTGTGCTTTCGATCATCAGCTACCTCTGTCCTCAGCCTCCAGATTTGGACTGAATGGCACTGCTGACTTTCCTGGGTCTCCTGCGTACAGAGGGCAGATTGTGGGATTTCTCAGTTCTCAGCCTCCGTAGTTACACAAGCCAAGTCCTTATAAGTCTCTCTCTCTTTCTCTCTCTCTCTCTCTCTCTCTCTCTTTCTTCCTCTCTCCTCACGCCCCACCTCTCTCTCTCATTCCATGTCTCTCAGCCCTCTGTATCCACAGGTTCTGCATCCATGTACTCAACCAACCACAAATTTTAGAAACTGGTGATTGAAAAATACAACATTCTTGGGATACATGACCCATGATTACAGAGGGACAAGTTTTCACATCCACAGGTTCTTTGGGACTGACAGGGAGACTTGGGCATCTGCAGATTTTGATACTCTCAAGGGGCCCTGAAGCCAATCCCAGCAGATACTTAGGGATGATTGTAAAAATATAACATTTATATTATATAAATATACTATATATTTCTAATATACCTTGTAAATGTAATATATATATATGTATGTGTATATATATATATATATATACACACATGCTATTGGTTCTGTTTCTCTGGAGAACCCTGATGAATATAAGTAGCATTTAGTGGCAAAATAAGACAGGTACAAAAAAGCAATTACTTTGTTCTCTGACAACAGACTCAGGGTGGTACTAGAAACTAAGCTGGAGTGGCATTTTGTTAATCCACATTCATCTTTTTGTTATGTTCATGTATCTTCTCCTTAACCTTTAGCACTTTAAATATACCAGGTCACCAGTTTCCACCCCAAATTCATGTTCTTTTCACTTCAAGACATTCCTTCCTCATGGATGGACTTATTTTATTTTTAGTTTGTAAGTCTCATTAACTTGAATAAATTCGCTCAATAAAATAACATATAATAAAAAGAAGATGAAGAATAAAGAAACTTTTTTATCTTAGGGATGCAAGCCCCTTTGAACCATCCAGCCCAGAGAGACACAGGAATGAAAAAGCAGGCACATCAATCCCCCTTAAACTAAAAAATTATTTCTTGAAGCCACTTGCTATTATATGTGGTCACTAGACTAACTGATGTCAAGTAGCCATAAAATGCCATAAATCCTATAGTTCAACAATTATCATCAATCACTGACCAATGTTATTTCTGTAAACCAATGAGAATTCTTGACGGAACAATTTTTGTAATCGCCTCCTCTCCTGTTTCGCCCTTTTTGCTTTAAAAACTTGAGCCTCTCCTTTGTTGGGAAGAAACTGTCTAAGTTTACCTTCTTTAGTCAGGCAAAGAATGATAGCAAATCCCGGTGGGTATTAGGACAGAACTTTGGAAATGCAGCTATTGTGGCGATAGCATAGATGAGGTACTGAGAATCGTGGCAATCTTGTCCAAACGTCATTTTTTTCTCTTTTGGTTTTTAATGTTAAATGCATTTTTAATTATTAAGTTACACATGATCAGTAATACCCATGAAATGATTCAGTCATTATATAGAAAAATATAATTAGCTCCACCCATCACTTCATCTCCAAAAAAAAAAACCCTTATAGTCTAGCTAACATAAATTATGTATACACATGTAAAAGTTTTTTGCTTGTTTTAGTTTTGTTTTTACTTCATAATGGGCCAATATTATATACATTTTATTGCGACTTATTTTTGTCAGTTAGCAGTACTTAAGGGATATCCTTCCTGGTTATCCAGTGCACTTTTGTCCCATTCTTTTTAATATTTTAGAATTTAGATTTAACACAACTTATTTTACTTTTTTTCCTGTAAATAGTCAGATTGTCTCTAATGCTTTGCCAGTATAAACCACGCTACAGTGATATTTTCTTTACATAAATTTTACATAGACTAATATTTAACTTTCTATAGATAACATTTTGAAAATTTGGGTAAAAAGGCATGTAAGTTTTTCATTTTAATGGACTCTTCCAAATTAGGTTTTTTTGTAAAAATTCACATTCTCAGTAGTAATGAGTGCCCATTTTGTAATATCTTTACCCATATTAGATATTACTGTGCTATATTTTTCTAATTTTAAAAACATGTATCTCACTGTAACTTTATTTTCCTAAACTACTGATGAGATTGAGCAACTTTTCACAAGTTCATGAGTCATTTGCTGCAATTAAGTTTCAAGGAACCTGAAACAATTAAGTCACCCTTTCAGAAAACTCTTCAGAAACACTCCCTTTATAACTTGAAAAATGCAAACATATTACTTGGTGTCAAGTATAAGGATGCTAACGTGATGAGAGAATAGGACTTCAGGAAAGGAATGGGCCTCTGCCTTTAGGTTTGAGGAAGATCATAGGGTGTAGAATGAGGCCCTGGTGAAGGTGCTGAGCAGTCAGCATCAGGGGCCCATGACCCAGTGTCCTTCTGGAAGGACTCTGGGCATTTGTGAGGAGCAGGGTTGTGCTGTAACAGTCCAGAGAAAGAAGAATGTAAATAAGTTGGAAGGAAAGTCATAGAGAACCTCTGTCTTGTCAACCAGAAGCCGGGGCAGCCACAAACAAGAAAATAACCTGTTGGCAGAGTTCAAATGAAAGTTCTATGTGTTGATTATATAGCCCAAGTCTTCATATGTAAGTCAAAAGTAGAAACACTGGCAATAAGTGATATTTAGTCTCTTGTCAATTCCCTGGCTCTATTTTCAAGGCTATATTTTCTTCTCAGAAGAGTAACCTAACTCCCGAACAGCATCCAAATGGCCCAGGGTGTGCTGACCCAGAAAAGCATTGGCAATTCACTCAGGGCAGGCTTTCACTTCTTCCTGGCCATGCTGAGGAAGGTCATGCCATTCTGTGTTCATGATGGTGAAGGACAAAATGGACAAAATGACTTCTGGAAATCTCTCTCATTCTTTGAAGCCATTCCTTACCCTACATCCTGGATATCCACCTATTCTTTTGCAAGCCTGATGGATCTGGAATTCTCAAACCTATCGGCATTGTCATTTCAGTGAGTCTCAACTTCAGCAGCAATCCCATTTTAAGCCTCTGAGCAAGCAGCCACTTTTATTCTCCAGGGCCCCTCTCAACAGAGCTGTCACACTGCTGGAAGCCCTGGGGACAGTGGGCTAACTAATGCTGTCTCCTCAGCATGGAGATGGCTAATCTTAGACCTGTCTGAGGTCTCCTTGAATGACCTCATGCAAAGCAAGATAACCATTCATTTGGGAGAGCCATGTTCCTGCAGAGAAGAACTGGTTCTCTGCGGGAAAATCACACACACACACACACACACACACACACACACACACACACAAGGCTCTGATGCCCTTTGAAGAAATTAAAATCTGCCCAAGATACTTGTTTTTCTGTTCCACAAGAGATGTACTGACATAGTGGACACATTCCAATCAATTGAGCTATTTTGACTAGTTTAATTCCTAGGAGGATAAGCAAAGAGAAAAAGGCTACCAGAATAAAATGTCACTTCTGATTTTTCCCCCTTCAGCACCAATAGTCTGTCATCCAGATAAGTCACTTTGTCACACTGGATTACCTAATGGAGCAGACCAATGCCCCTAATTCAAAAAATTCTGTCTCCTTTTAAAAACAATTGTGACGTAAACCCATTTACAATGTAAGTAAGTGGCTGTCAGTTCTGAATGTGGTTTTTCCTAAGTATAATGAGCCGGAGCAAAAATGGCACAAGATGTAGGTCAACAGACCTGCTAAGTATCAAGAGGAAAGGTTCTTTTTGAAGATGTTGCTAGTGGGGCAAGTTATTGATAAATCAGGTTGTGGGAAGCAAAGTATAAATTATAACAGCCTTACTAGGAAAGTTTCAGCCTCTGAAATGATGGAGAAATATTGCATGGTATTATTGCTTTGGTATGTTCATCTGAGAGTCTTTAATGATATTTCATGTTTAATAATGATGGTATTTTTATCTACTGTGCCATAAAATGAATTCCATGTGACCATATGTTGTGTGTGCTCAAGCATAGCAAATGGGAAAAGAGAAGACTTAATTGTATTATGTGGAGTGAATGTTAAAATACTTTTATAAGTTAGGCTAGATTTTATTATGCATGTGGTACGAAATGACAGTCTATGTGAAGTTGATCATTTATAGTCAAATGTAGCAGATCAATATTACATTAATAGTATTTTTATGAACTAAAGTTCAAGTAATCACTTTGGGAAATTTAAAGAACAAGAAGATCCACATATTTAATTCTTACTAATTTTCCTTTTTGGAAGTTAATTGACAATTACAGTACCAATGTTTCAATTGGGCTACTAACTAACTGTTAGACTCTTCTATCTCTTCATTTATACACCTGCCCATCTAAAGCTATTGAGTGGCTGCTGCCAGCCAGACCCTGTGCAGATCAGGGAAGATATAGAGAGGCACAGCCCATGACTGTAAGATTCATATCAATACATTCTCATGGAAGGCAGACTGCAAATAATGTCAAAAACATAATTTGCATGCAGTATTTGAAGCATAAACAAATGCAATAAGAGCATGTGAAAAGGAGCATATAAATTAACCTGGAGGAATAATATGAACCTTCAAAGAGAAAATGAGGATTTCTAGAAAGTCTAAGAATTAGTAACTCCAAACCTTGGAAAGGCATTCTAGATGTACATGAGAAATAATTGTGTATTAGGGTAAAAACAAGTAACATAATTTTTCAAAACAAAGAATGAGTCATACAAAAAGATGTTGACATATAGGAGGGATTATATCATGATAGATCTTTCATGTTAAGAATTTTTTTCTTAATAAATGATTAGAATAAATTTAAGATTATGGAGTAGTTACATGATCAGCTTTACAAAGTATAGAGATTTTGTGCCAATCACATACTGGAAAGTGGTAGGAGTCAGGTGAAATGAAAGTTAGAGTGTCCAATAAGAAAAATATTGAAATTGTTAAGACTCATTTAATAAGAGCTGAAGTAGGTCTGTGACATTTTATCCAGGTTGTCACATTTATGTATGCAAAATTGTTTATAGTATTCCCTTATTATCCCTTATTATCATCTGTGACATTGGCAATGAATATCTTGTCTTTCATTCCTAATATTGACTATTGGACTATTGATAATTGTTCTTTCTTGCTTTTTTTTAGTCTTTCTAGAGTTTTGTGAACTTTGTTCATCTTTTTGAAAACTTTTTTTTTTTTTTGGTTTTGATTTTTCTCTAAAGTTTTTGTTTTCAATTTTCTGGATTTCTGCTATTTTTCTTGTTATTTTATTTCCTCTGCTTGACTTGGGTTTATATCTCTACTTCCTTTCTTGTTTCTTTAGGTGGAATCTTAGGTTATTATATAAAACCTTTCTTCTTTATTTATATAAGCATTTAATGCTATTAACTTCCCTCTAGGCATTGTTTTAGCTTCATCCTATAAATTTTTCATTTTTATTCAGTTCAAAGTATTTTCTAAGTTATGTTAAGACTACCTCTTTGACTCATAGAGTATTTAGATATGTATTTTTTGATATGAATTGTTTAATTGCCTTTGCACCACCCGACAAGCGCTCCTATACCCCATACATTGTGCACGGCATATCTTAGGTATGGATTTACCCATCCCCTATTTTAAATCTTTTTAATTTATTAAGATTTGATTTACAGCAAAGGGCATGATCTATCTGGGTTAGTAATCCAAGTGCATTTTGGTGGAGTGTCTTATACATATCAATTAGATATAGTTAGTTTATGGTATTCTTAGTTCTTTTATATTCTCACTGATTTTCTATCTACCAAGTCTATAACATTACTAAAAAAAAAGTGTTGAAATTAACTATAATGTGGATTTATCTGTATCTTCTTTCAGTTCTGTTAGTTTTTGCTTTATATGTTTTGAATCTCTGTTGTTAAGTGCATTTACATGTTTAGAATTTTTAAGTTTTCTTCTTGAATTATTCCTTTTATCAATACTCTGTTGAATTTAGAATTCAGGATTATTTTCTTTCGGTACTTTAAAAATATTTTGCCACTTCCTTCTGAACCCAGTGATTAATTATGAGAATTTTATAGTCTTAAATACTTGTTTACCTACAGGTAATGCATAATTTTTCTCTGGCTGCTTTCAAGAATTTTTTTTTCTTCTCTGTTTGGGGTTTACTCAGCTTCTTGAATTTGTAGGTTTATGTCTTGTGTTAAATGTAGGAAGGTTTCAGTCATCACTTTCTTCCAATACTTTTTTAGCCTCACTCTCTTTGTTCTTTCTTTCTGGGACTCTGAGAAGACAAATGTTAGATCTTTTGTTATATCCTCACAGATCCCTTATCTCTGTTCTTTTTTTTTTTTGAAAAAAAAATTTCTCTCAAGTTCAGATTGAATAATTTTTATTACTGTATCTGAAAATTTACTCTGTTTTATTTTCCATCTCTATTCTGCTATTAAGACCATCTAATGAGGTTTTATTTTTAATGGTAAGTGTATTTTTATTTCCAAAATTTTATTTTGGTTCTTCTTTATGTATCTTTTTTTCTTAAGACTTTCTATTTCATCACTTTTTTCAAGGGTATTTATAACTGTTAGTTGCATTTCTATCATGGCTACTTTCATTCTATCAGGTAATTCCAGTACCCAGGTCATCTTGGTGTTGACATCTATTGATTGTCTTCTCCCATGAGAGTCAAAATTTTTATTCTCTGAACACTTTATGATTTTTGATTATATCCTGCACATTTTAAATATTATGTCTTAAAATTCTAGATTTGTTTAAATCCTACATAAATGTTTTTGTTTTAGCAGGTCATTGAACTGATTAGGTTCAGAGACTAGTGCCAACGTGCCTTCTGAGGCACATATGAATTTTCAAAACCTTTGTGGTGGTCTTCAGATTTGTCAAAGACATGTCTTATGTAATGGTCATTCCAAGATCTAGATGGCATGGCCTATATTTGAATTTATTTCTCAAAAGTTTTTGGCATGCTTATTGGGATTAATCCTCATATGCAGAACATAGAGGTGAGCCCTGGAGTTCATAAAAATTTTTATTAGGTATCTTTTCTTAATTCCTTCCTCTACATGATCTCCTTGGTAATTTATAGTTCCCTAGAGTTCCTTTTTCAGTCCTCTGGACAGAAATGTGGGTCTGCATCTTACCTGTTCTATTATGTATTATCACAGTTTGCCTGAAATTCAGGCACATATCCTGGGCCTACTGGACAGTCAAGAATAATGTTCTCATCTTGAGGTATTTAACCTCAATTACAACTGTAAAGACCTTTTTTCATGTTAAAAAAAAAAAAAGAATAGGTTCAAGGTGATAGGGCATGGACATCACTGGGGTGTAATTATTCTGCCTATGAGAGCCCACCTCTTGAACTCCAAATAATTCATATCTGTCTCACATGCAAAAGACATTCATGACATCCTAAGGTCCCCAAAAGTCTCAACACATTAAGCAACAACTCTAAACCCAAAATCACATCTAAATTTCATCAGATTAAAATCCCAAATATTATTTAAATTAGGTATACATGGCAGTCTAATTCATTCTCAGACACAATTCTTCATCATCTGTGGACTTGTGAAACTTAGCAAATAAATCATTGACTCCCAAAATATATTGGGAGGCAGCCATACGGAAATAATTATAGACATCCTACTTCTAAAATGGAGAAAACAAAAGGGAAAAAGGAGTCACTGCTACCAAGCAATTTAGAAATCAAGCTAAGTGAACCACCTTTGTTTTCCAGTCCTGTAAATAATCTTCTCTGACTCATGGGTCCACTGTCTGGGCTCACACTGTCCTCCCTGGACTTGTACCTCTGCTCTCATAAGAGAAAAGGAATGTTGCACATACGTGTTTGTAGCTGAGTAGTTTGATTACCCTGTTTCCTGCCATGAGAGTTTCGGGGGTCTTTCATTTTTTATTCTCCCTGCCCCTTTTACTCCAAACTGCCATTGGATATGCCATATAAAATTCTCAAGAACCATGTGGGTTGCCTGTGTGGGTTAATTTGGCTTCATTCCATTATGTAAGAAGCTAATCTACAGATCTTTCCTGGAAACTTCTTATCTATTTTTGGCTTTTACTGATATGGCTGAAGGAACAAATCCTTTAGCTTCCAAGATGCTCTGTGGATCAGATCTGTGAGTCACACCTTTAATCTCTCCAAGGAGTCTTTGTGTGATTTAATACTCTGATGTTTTCTTCTTTCTAAGTTATTAGCAAAATGTTCTGTAGCCACATCCTTGGCCTTATCTTTAGAGGATGCTTTTCTGACAGGGAATGTGTTCATTTTTGAAGCTTTTGCCATCTTAATAGGCTGAAAATTTCTAAAATCATCAAGTCCCATTTCCTTTTGTTTAAACAGTTCTTCCCTCAAGTTACTGCTTTTCCATCCTATTTTACTGTAAGCAGCCAGGAGAAACCAGGCCACATTGCTAACATTTTGCTTGGACATATTCTCAACTAAATGTCCGATTTTAATATTTACAAGTTCTGTTTTTCACCTAATTTCAGGACACAATTGCACTGAACTTACTGCCATTATATAACAAGGGTCTCCTTTCCTCTACTTTCTGATAACGTTAATTTCCCTCTAAGCCCTCACCAACATCAGTTAAGGCCCACATTTTCATTAACAGTCTGTTCACAACCATTCAGGTGTTCTTTAAGGGCACATGTTTTTCTACCTTGCTTCTAACTTCCTTCTAAGACCTCACTGGCAGAATCATCCACACCCATATTTCCACTAACAGTCTGTGCAAGACAATCTAGATATTCTGTATCATGCTACTCAAAATTCTTCCAGCCTCTGCCCAGTGCCCAATCCCCAAGCCACTTCTGCAATTTTAGGTATGTGTTACATCATCAGTCCACTTTCAGGTACCAAAATCTTTGTTTTCTATTCCTGCTATAACACAGTTTCACAAACTTAGTGTTTTAAAATAACAAAATAGGCCCAACATCCAATATGCATCTCACTAGGCTAAAATCGAGTTATCTACAGGGCTGTATCTCTTTCTGGGGGCTCTAGGGGAGAAACCATTACCTTGCCTTTTCCACCTCCTAGATGCCATCCACACCCCTTGGGTCATGACCCCATTGTCCATCATCATCAAAGCCAGCAACAGTGTGATCTCTCTGATCCTTCTGCTGTCTCTACCTCTTTTGCTGACTGCAGCGGGGTAAGTGCTTTTAAAAATGCATATGATTAGATTGGATAATTCCCATCTGAAGGTCCTCAAGCTTGATCATATCTACAAAGTCCCTTTTGCTATGTAAGGCAACATATTTATAGGTTCCATGGATTAGGCTATGGACATCTTTTTTTAGAGGGGGCCATTATTCTATCCCACTATGAAAATTAGATCTTAATTAGATAAGTGGAAAATCAGGAAAGAAAACAAGCTGAAAATACCATATCTTTTTATTTAGTGGGTTAAGACATAAAACAAATCTAGACAGATCTTGGTTGAATGAGTGATTAAACTGATCTGTAATAAAATTTATGCACAAATTGCACAATTCTCTACCTTGGCATACGCCAGCTAGTTGATAATTTCAGGTGTGAGAGAAGACTGAATAAAATTTCAAGGCCAATTTTATGAAGCTATTTCAAGGGGAAAATAGATTTGAAACTCAGTTTTTATTTAATATATCCTCCATGTGTAGATGTGCAGAAAATATTAAAGTTGAGATGTCAACTACCAAAGAATATACTCAAACTAACAAAAATAAGATTAATAATTCAGGAAACTGAAAGAAAAGAATAAGATTTATTCAAAGGCTGGGAGGAAATTATGAACAGTAAAAATCAAAGTTATTTCATCAAAATCTCTGGAAACTTAAAACTGAATTCTTAATTATATACCTGGAAAGAGTTGGAACCCGTTCTACTAAGTGAAGTATCCCAAGAATGGAAAAATAAGCACCACATGTACTCACCAGCACATTGGTTTCCCTGATCATCACCTAAGTGCACATTTGCGAATAACACCAATTGGGTGTCAGGCAGATGTGGGGGGGTGGGAGGAGGGGATGGGTGTATACCTACATAATGAGTGTGATGCGCACTGTCTGGGGAATGGACACACTTGAAACTCTGACTCAGGGGGGTAGGGGGGCATGGGAAATATACATAACCTAAACTTTCATACCCCCATAATAAGCTGAAATAAAAAAAGAACTATGTTTGATTTAAACAAAAATAAATTATACTACAAGCAAACTGTTAAGCAGCTACTGTGATTGACTTCCCAAAAGTTATTCTGAACCCGTTTCTCCCCTGTTGTCTTTAACTTCAGAGGCTTGAAATCTAAAACCTTACTTTGTCTCACCTATCTTGCAGCTCTGCATAGCCAAGAAATCTAGTTTGGGCCTAAAAGAAAAGATTTCATTCATCAGTAAAGTTTATCTGGATAATGTGTTTTTTTTTTTCCTTTAGTAAAAGTGATAGATTTAGTTACAACTCTACCATCTCTCCCTTTTACCTTCCTTAGATGGGAAAATGATGCTTAGCACTGAGGCAGCCACCTTGCTGCCATAATGGCACGGTGAGCAGACCTGCAGAGGTGCCAACAGAAGCTGCCTACTGAGTAAGCCACTGCAAATCTAGCCTTCTTTGGATCTAAGTTTAAAATATTTCTAATTTAAAAAGTCAGTGAAAGACTTGTAGTAATTTTAGTTTCATAAAAATATTGGTAGATTGAATAAAGGCTAGAGACCCGAATTGGGGGTACACTGAATGCACTGAATCATCGAATATCACTCTTACACCTGAATGCAGGACCTCTGTCAGGTATGGAGAGACGCCTAAGCAACAGCCACGAGGCGGGCCCAAGTCATGCTAGTGTGAGAAAGATGTAATTACCAACATCAAAGTGAATTAAAAAAAAGGGAAATTAAGAAGAAAACTATGTAATTAAAGAGAAGACGGCATAGTCTTGGGGAATAGTGATCTTAGAGATAAATAAATAATTTTTTAATCTAATTTTCATCAAACATGCTTGAATTTTACAACTTCCATATTTTCAATAACTCTCCTTTCACTGAGGATGCCAAACTCGTGGAAAGAATTTTGAAAGCCTCCCTATTTCCCTATTTTCATGGGAGCTCAGCATCTGTACTCTGAATGTGTCAGCTCTTACACAATCTCATTCAAGTCAACTAGACTATAAGATAAATAGCAAAGACAAGGACAAATGCCAGGTAGAGGATTCTTGATTTGGGAAAGGTACAAACAATAAAACGGCATATTATACAAAATAAGTTGCTTCCCAATCGTGGCATCTGACAAGTCTTAAAATATCTCTGCAGTGATCCAGATTTTGCACTCAGATGTCCTCCAACTACTTTGCATGCAACTGAAAGAAAAATTGGCACTATTCTAGTTTATAGAGAAGGAATAGATTCTGGTTATACTGGACCATTAATTTGTTTAATGGTTGTGAACAGCTTCCGCCCCTCCTTAAGAGCCATCACCACTAAAACTCTACGGCCTCCGTTTGGGTGTTTGATTTGGACAATTCCACATGCTCCATAAGAAATAATTTAGTATGTCTGTGAGATAGATGATGGGGTTTGGATCTTTTCTCCTGAGAGATTTAACCTGGAAATTCTTTTTAATGCTAATGGCAGTTATTCACGTCAAGGCTGGCATATTGATGGAGGGGTACACTACTAAATCTGTTTTTACAGTTTGTGTATTCTTCAAAGAATTTTACCACCATATGGTCCTTAAAGATTTGTTATCAGTCAATCCACAGCAGTTACAAAGTCAGATGTGTATCGTTTGCACAGGTACTCCACACCTCCATTTTGGGAAAGAAACCTAAAATAAAGATTTTAACTGCTAATGGAAAGTGAAGAGATAGAACCAGTGTGATAAGACAGATTCTCACTTGTTTTTACACTCCTCATACAAGAGCAACATGGTGAGATACAGAGGCCACTGGATGAGTGATGTACACATTTTTCGTTATTTTGTGTCTACAAAGTTAAGCGAGGTATAAAGGTCACCAGAAACTGTGCTCTCTAGAATGAAAGCTTAGCTAGAATTGGCATACAGCATTCCAATTAAGAAACCAGATTACCAGAGTTCAGGTTCTAGCTGTGTCTCCTAGCTGCATCATCTTAGCAAAATTATTTGATTTCTAGTTGCCTTAGTTTCCTCATATACAAAGTGGGAAAATAGTAATATGTCCACTTCCAAATTAAAATCAGTTCATATATTTAAAATCCTTAAAGCAAGGGCTAACATAGGGTAAGCATTTAATCATTTTAGCTCTTATCATTGGTTAGTTCACTCTGGTACTAAGTAGATCTGCATCTTCAGAGAATTATGTAGAACCTTCTACTTGTCTTAAGAAGATAATTATTCTTGCTTCACATATTTTTTTTTCTGAGAAGAAAATGTAACAATATATATGAAGGTGTTTTGAAGCATAAATGATAATATAAATGTAAGTGAAGATGACTATCCTTATGGTCACTCATCTGTGGGGTAACAAATTTAAAGTCAAAGACATTAATTATGTCTGGAAAGTCTCCACTCATGTCTTCCCTTAAACCCAACTTCTGCATTTGCAAAAGTGACTGTAGCCTGGTGAGACCCATTTTGGACAGCTGTCCTCCAGAACTGTAATATGATAAACTTATGTTGTTTTAAGCCTCTGAATTGGTGGCAATTTAGTACAGCAAGAATGGAATACTAATAGCTTGACACATAGCATGAACTATATGTGTTTATTCTTTTTTGCTATTTTGCTAACTATCATATTACTAATTATTAATTTAGTGCAATTATGTGATGATGAGGATGATTTTTAGCCCTTGATTTACATATGCAGTCCATCCCTGCGGATTGATGTCTGAGCTCTGCTCTGTGTGTTGGCATTTGGATACTCACAGAAGCAATGATGAGCTTAAAGATATATTCATTCTTTGAGAGGATAAGCAAGAGAATGGGAACTAACCTTGGAACAAGTGAATACTTGGGGGCTGTGGGTAACTTCGGTCCCTAGCCAAAGACAACTGTGAGCCAGTTTAGAGAAAGCTCTCAAGACTATTTATTTTAGAAAACTCTAGAGGGCTCTCAAAAATTGGATTTCTTGAGAAATTTGGTCCCTTGAAAAAGCTAATTAATTCTAAAGTTGGAGTTAGAAGACTCAGCAAGAACAGTCATTCCCAACTGCTTTTAGGTCCACAACAGCATTTAAATTGGTCCCTGAAATACCACTTCAGTAATTTCTGAGTGCTTCATACTGAGCACGCAGGGATGTGCTGTGTCCAGGAAACTGTGCATTGGTACTTGCAAGGCACTGGTGAGGACTTTTCTGGTCACCCTATCTAGATTGCAACTTTCTCAAAACCACTGATTTTCCTGCCTTACTACATTTCTTTTTCTCCTTAGCACATGCCACAATATAAGTGTAATGAGGAATCTGACCCAATTTTTTGATGTCTGACAGGTTTTAAGTCTTAGCCTCCCCTCTTTCCCTTGTGCCCAACACCTGGGCAAGATGGTAAGAAAACCTGGGAGCTCCCTGCTTTGGAGCCAGCAGATTTAAACCATGCAGGCCCCTGCCCACATGTGAAAACTCTCACCTGGCTCTAACCCCAACCCTGTGCTGTCCTAAGCCATGTCAGACCTGCTTGAGAGTCCCGCCCTGCTCGCCCCAGAAACCTCAGCCGTGTGATAGACTTTTCATGCTCTCTCTGTGTGTCTGTGGTGTTGTCAGTCTTGACCTCCCAACCAAATTTAAGGTGGGGGTTCCTCCCAATTTTTCAGAGCAACTCTGTAACAAAATTCATCTCCTAATGTATCTTCTTATTTGTCTGTATTTCACATTAGAGTATGAACTCCTTGAGGGAACATATTCTGTGTTGTTCACTGTACCCAGAACAGTCTTACACCACATTTAAGGCACTCAATCAGTGGGGAGTGTGTGTGTGTGTGTGTGTGTGTGCATGTGTGTGCAAATTATTTCTTTCTTAGGATAGTAGCTATTCAGGGTGCAAAAATTATCCGCTTAACCACTGCTTATTTTTACTTTTGCAATGAAATATAGTAAAAAAATAAATGACTTCAAAAAATCCCATCTCTCCCAAAAATGTATAGAAAGTCAACCATATACTCTAAGAACTAGAGTATAATACCAAATAAAAGAAAGTTGGTCTCTATCTTATGTCTTTATTCATTTAATAAATATTTATTAAGCATCATGTATTAGTTGGTATTATAAGTACCAAGGTTCCTGTGATGAATAAGACAACCTTGATCTTATGGAGCTTACTGACATAATAACTATATTGCTAATATACTTTTCTGTTTTGAAAAGTGAAGATATTAGATACTACATTCCACCTGCCTAAGAGCCCATTTGTAAATATTAAAAATTAATATCTTGCTCAGTTTCCTGTAAAGTAATATTTATTTTTTAATCAATTGTCCAATATTGTCAACTGATGAGACAGAGACAATACTATGTTTAACACAACTTTTCCTGGGCATGCAAGAAGGTGGTGTTTCCTGTACTAGGTTTGAGGGCTGTGTGCTTGAGTTTGGGCCAATTATAGATGCAAGAAATTAATTGTAAGCTACTTCTTTCCTGGCTTTAAAAATTACCCGTGTAATACTCTTAGCCTTCAATGGAGACCTCAGAAACCATGTGTTTCAGATGATTTCACAATAAAGTACAAGCTGTCTGGGCCAGCGGATCACCCTTTGGAGAAGAGCCATTCAGAGTAGCTCTCACTAATGACTGTCTCATGATTAAGAAACAAAAATTTGTTGTGCTGAGGCTTTGAGATACAGAGGTTGATTGTTACTGTAGCAGAGCCTAGATGAGCCAGACACATCAGGAAAATGGGATTTTACTTACCTGTTTATTCCTACGCCTAAACACAAGTGTTGTTCACACTGTCTCTAATGGTGTCTCTCGACATCAGGGACCCTATTTACCACTCACCACTTTTAAGAACATTGCTAAGAATAATTAGTGTCTATGTAAAAATAATTTTTCAATCTTTGCTCATTTTTAGACTGTGATATGAACACACCCACTCATTATCGATTGGATTGGCTGCTTCATTTGAACAACTCAAATGTTGGATATTTCCAAGAAGAATTTAAACCTGTCATGTGGTATTTCATGAGTTACAGAGAGGTGAAAATAAAGGCACTGCCTTAAATATTTCTTTTGCTCAGCTGACTTTCTTCTCATTTTCATTAGCTGTGGGGAATTGCCCTCTAAATGACTAATTAAGACTGGTGTCCTGAGGTACCCAGCACTCCTAAGTGATAATTACTTGAGATTAAAAGCCAAAGACCAGGCTTTCAAGGGTTTAATGGGGAAAAGTAACAAGGCTGATATATGGACTTCCTTGGGCTTGTAGTTGAGTGGCTCAGGAAACACAGGAGAACCTAATTTACTAGGAAGAGTCTGACCTTAAACTTTTGCTGCTCGTGTACTGCGAAGCTCAGGGAGTTGGTGAATCAACAATTTTTATTCCAGGAAGCAGCTGTTGAAGAAAAGTGAAAAGGACTTGAAGCGGGCAATTCTTACAAATGTGTCAATGGACATTTTTTCATCAATTTTACTTTAAATCCATAACATCGCCATGAGTTGAGGTGCTACCTTCAAGGTTACATAAGTTGGATTAACATTACATACACACCTTTGGAATAACCTCTGCACCATATTTGGACTCTAAGTCCTGATCTTTTAGCAATAGCCTGATTGAAACATTCAACTATTAGGAAGAAGTTTCCCTCAGAAATGAGGAATTGAGATTTAGAGGTTCTAATGCATCTGCCTTTGTAGTTTGAGTTGAGATAAGTGTGCACTCTGTTGGGCATCTCCTTCTACGTGCCTAGAGAAGACAGATCCCTGGTCTACAGTGACAGAACATTGAAGAGACCTCAGGGAGGAGTGGAAATGATGGGTTACACCATCTCAGAGAAAAGGACAGGAAAATATGGCTTTTTTGTTTCAGTTTCTAATAGCTAGATCCTTCTGGCACTAAATATAGTGGTAGTATGATGTCTATGCAATTTTATAGTATGATCTATTTTTTGTCTAAGGTGTTGAACAGCAAAAAAAAGCTAAGAAATGTGTATATTTAGAATGAGCTTAAACACAATATCTAAGATTACCTCATATCAGCTTTCTGATTTAAAATAACCATTTGGTTTCACCTACTATTTAATACCTGGTCTTAGACACCAAAGGAGCACCTAGTCAGTGGTAGGTTCCATGGAAAACCAAATATATCATGACTATTCATGATAGGTTCCGTTGGCTGTTTGTGTGGCTTGGTTTGATTGGGGTCACCAGAAACCGGAAACTGAGAGATGCACCATAGATCTTTCTCCCAGTTCTTACTCTTTGATTCGTTGCAGTGAATTTCTCTGGCAAAGGGAAAAGCAGCAACGGATGTTAAGATTTGGGAAGCTGCTTTCTAATTTCAGTGTTCAGCAACCACAGCACTCACTGAGATTTATTTGCAGCAAGGAAATTGTTTGGGGAACATAATTTTTACAGGACATAACAGTGCTATCTGCTTTTCACAGATTCCACTGATAACATTTGTGACACTTCAGGGGAAAGTGCAAACTTTTATAAAGCTACAAAACAGGCCTCTAAGGGGACTGATTTTAGCTCAGTTAATAAAAGGTCTCAGAGTATTTCAAGCTTAAAAAAAAGGCAAAGAATGGAGCCCAAGGCATCAGGACAATCCTACTCTCAAAATAAATTACCCTGGATCCCAAAAGAAGGGAGAGTAGAAAAGTGGCATGCTACATGAGGAGCTCATGTAGGTCTCGTGGCGTATTTTCTCCAACCTACCTTCTATTTAATTTTATGTCAGAGTGATATAGAGAATACTGGAAAGATTTTTTTTTCCGGGCTTCTTGCTCTTTAGGTTAGTGTGATACAGAAGAAAAGATAAAAGAAGGGAGGCAAAAGAAAAGGAGACAATTTGAGAATAGGTACTTGAAATGACCTTTAAGTATTTCTCAGAAGGAGGAGGTTAGTTCCCACAAAAGCTCATAAAGGTAAAATAAAGAGCTAGCTACACATTTTCACTTTTGCCCTGTGGGCATTATAATTCATAAACTTAATTTTGTATTTGAATAAGAAGAACTTTAAATTGGAAATCATATAAGTAACTGTGAGAAATTTGGCAAGTTAATTAACTTACCTGTTTTTTTAGTTTTCATAACTGTCAGATGAAAAACAGAAAACTCTAACTGCTTCACTTGAGTTTTACCTATTTACCTATTATATTCAACAAAAATGTTGTATGTCCATTTGGTCATGGTAGCTAACCCCAAGATACTTCATGTAACCTTTAAAAATACTCTAGAGTTGATAATAACTGCTTTGGAGAATTTTTGAAAATTAAATAAGTGCTTGGAAGCATGTAACACAGTCCTAGGGTAAGAGTTAGAATTCAAAATACTGAACCTCTTCTAAATATAACTCAAGTGAACAGTTAATTTAAGTTGTACTCATTTCCCTTAACATATAATTAAAAGTGAATAGTCTCAAAATATATCCTTGAAATAGAAAAGTGTAAGGGCATGTTCAAGGATTCACAGATAGTAAGAGGAAGGGTGAAAATTCAAACCCAGTATGTGTGAAGTAGCTTCAGTACTATCTCTACTTTACCAATTTTCTCATAATCTGATGGAATAATGTTTGAGAAAGTGTTTTCTTAAGTGAGAATAGTACAAAATGTATATCCATTCATTAATTCAAGAAGGACTTAATAATTCATTCTTTCAACCAGTTATTATTCTACTTACACTCATAGGCTAAGCACTGTCATAAGGACAGGATACATACAGTAACAAGACAAAAGGACTTCACTTAAATGTTTCATTTTTCAGAATAATGCATGAATAAGTAAATAAACAAAACAATTCCAAAACAGTACAGCTTATATAACTAAGTACCATATATTTAATATCAAAATGTGTAAAACACACCTACTTCTCCACCATTAAAATCCTAATATAAATATTTTGTAAATTTATTGAGTTTCTTATAATAAATTAATACAAGTGGAATCACTATATCAAGTTTACAGACTTGTAAAGGTTTCAATATTGATTGTCTAAAAGATTTTACATGTTTTAACTACTGCTATACTATACAAGGGTATTGATTTCCCTATATTCCAACTAATAATGGTATTATTATTTTTAAATCTTGCAATTTAAAAGTCAAACACTAGCATCTTTGTTTACTAGCCATTGATTTTTTATTACTATTAAAAAAGATTGAAAACAATAATATGTTATTAAATTGGCCATTTGTATTTATTCTTTTGTTAATTGTTTCCTTTTGCTATTTCTTATCTGTTTGCAAGAAAAATCACTATGAACATACTCCCAAAGTTCAAAGTGGCCATATTGATTATTTAAGCAGAGTGAAGGACATGACATCTATTCAAGCTTTCTCAAGGATGGCGTCCATGCTCCTTGATTAATTTAGATAAAAATGTTACTAGTGAACTGATGAAGGCCTTAGCCTCCTTGATCACTCTGAGAAGCTGCCTTAGCTGATATATCTAGGAGGGTAGAGGGAGTCTTGATGTAGGATCAAAAAGAAGGATGTTCCTCCCACATGTAAGCTGTATCTGGGTAGGATATGGGGAGGTGATGACAAAAGTACATTTCCTCTGGGGTATGGCCCCGAGGACTAACATTCAGGGGAAGTGCTCAAACTCCTCTGTGAAATGTGTTAGATAATAGTTTCATGGAAAGAAATTGTTCATCCACATTATCAATCTCAAGACTTTTTTTTCCTAAATAATTGATCTCTACACCAAAGGACACAATCAACAGAGTGAAAAGGCAACCCATGGAATAGGCGAAAATGTTTTCAAATCATATACCTGATGAGTGAATAGCCAGACTATATACAGAACTGAACAACAATAATAAATAAGCTGTTTAAAAAAGTGGACAGAGGACTTCAATGACATTTCTTCAAAGAAGATACATAGATAGCCAATAAAAACATGATAAAGAGGCTGAAAACAAATCCAATAAAAGGAAAATCAAAATCACAGTGAAATATGACCTCACATCCATTAGGATGGTACCATGGCTTGGATATTTGTCCCTCCGAAACTCAGGTTGAAAGTTAGTCACCACAGAAACAATACTAAGAGGGTGGGAAATCAGACTGTAGTATTTGAGAGGAGGGGCCTTCGGGAAGTAATTGTTGTTTGATGAGATCATGAGGATGGAGTATTAGTGGCTATATAAGAATAGGAAGAGAGACCTGAGCAAGCAAGCATCGTGCCGTGTGCTGCCCTGTGCTGGACTCTGCAGAGAGTCCCCAGGAGCAAGGTGCTCACCAGATGCACCCCCTCAACTTCGGACTTTCAGCCTCCAGAACTAATAAATTCCTTTTCTTTATAAATTACTCAACCTTAGGTATTCGGTTATAGCAGCAGAAAACGGACTACAACAGACAGCTATTGTCATAAGAATAGAAAATAACGACTGTTGTTGAGAATGAGGAGAAATTGGAACCCTTGTGCTCTGGTGGTGGGATGTAAAATGTTGAAGCCCCCATGGAAAACAGTATGACAGTTTCTCAAAAAAGTAAGCATAGAAATTACCATAAGATCCAACAATTCCACTTAAAGGTATATGTCCAAAAGAATTTTTTTTTAAATCTCAAAGAGATGTTTGTACACTTACATTCATAGCAGCGTATTCATAATAGCTAAAAGGTAGAAGAATCCAAGTGTCCATTGATGGATGAATGTATAAACAAATTGGAGTATATACACTACAATAGTATATTATTAAACCTAAAAATGGAATGAAATTATGACACATGCTACAACTTGAATGAACCTGGAGGACATTATGCTAAGTGAAATAAGCCAATCACAAAAAAAACCCCACAAATACTACATGAATCTTCTTATATGAGGTAGCTAGAGTAGTCACATTAATAGAGGCAGAAAGTGGAATGGTGGTTGCCAAGGACTGGAAAAAGAGGAGAATGGGGAATTGTGTAATGAGCATAGAATTTCAGTTTTAAAAGCTGAAAAGAATTCTAGAGATTGGTTGCACAGCAATGTGAGTGAACTTACCATTGCTGAACTATATACTTAGAAATGGTTAATATGATTTAAAAAAAGAGAACCTGGTCTGCAATGCCAAGGAAATTGAACTTTTTCCTCCAGTCAGCAGACGGTTAGCCACTTAAAGTATGTAAGAAGAGAGCTGTAGTTTAGAATTATCTGCCTACCAATATGTAGTGGGAATATTGGCAGTAACTAGGGATGCATGCAACACAGATGAACCTTGAAAACATTATGCTGAGTGAAAGAAGTCAGTCACAAAAGACCACATATTGTATGAGCCCATCCATACAAAATGTCCAGAGTAGGCGAATCTAAAGAGACCCCTAGGGCTGGGGGAATAGAGTGGCTGAGAGGAGACAGCTAAAGGGTATAGGGTTTCTTCATGATGTGATGAAAATGGTCTAAAATTGATTGTAGTGATAAGTTGCATAATTCTGCGAATATACTAAAAAAAACGTTGAATTGGGCATCTTAAATGTGTGAATTATAGGTTATGTGCATTATATCTTAATAAAGCTGTTAGCAGTATAAATGAATTTTTACAGGGTTACATACATTCAAGACTATAGACTTATAATCAGAAAAGACTTATAGCAAAGCACGTGCTTGGGTTTCATTAGCCTAAAATCAGACTATCAGAGGATAGTTTAAAGACTGTGTTCTGCAGGCAAAAGATTCGGGGCTGGATATGGGAGAAGTAGCAATATTTGCTCCTAGAAAGTTAGGATGATACTGAGAACGAAGGAATATTAGATAAAAACTACATTCTAGAGAAATTACCTGATTCTGTCACTTTTGCCTGTCGCCTCCTCTGCTATGGGGAAGTGAGCCTGGGGAGCAGAGAGGAGAGTAAGAAGGAATGCAGAAGGAAAAACAAGATTGTATGGCATCTCAACAGTTTGCATTCAACTAAAGTTTATGGAGACACATAAACTAATAAAAGAAGATATCAATGCTTCCTCCAACAGCAGGATCCAAGGAAGATGAACCATCATTGTTCCTGTAGAACTGGGCTATGGAAAACCACAACAATATGAGGGGTGAGATTTGGGCTAGAATCTCTTTCATACTGGAGCTATATTCCAGAGGCTTAAAACTGGCTTCAAAACAGAGAGGTTTCTGAAAAGTCCTCTATTTCTCTCTACACTGACCTAGATTCTTTTTCTGTCAAAAAGTCCGGCATGAGATTCCATTTCCTGTGAAGCCTACCAGGATCAGCCCTAATTAACCCTCATTTTCTTTCAATATCTAAATGTTTGCACTAAGTCTCCAACACTTGATGTATATTCTTTTCTTTTTTTAATCATTTTAAAAATTTATTGAAAATAAGGATTTTTTAGGATACAAGTGTTTTTGTTACATGGATGAATTGAATAATGCTGAAGTCAGGATTTTAGTGTGTCCCCCCACCAGGGTAGTGTACATTGTACCGGATAGGTATATTTTTATCCTTCATTTCCTTGCACCCTCCCTGCTTCTCAGTTTCCATTGTCCTTGACACCAATATATGACTGTATATACCCATTGTTTATTCCAACTTATTTATTATTGAGAACACGTGGTGTTTGTTTTTTCTATTACTGAGATACTTCACTTAGGATAATATTCTCCTGTTCCATTCAAGTTGCTGCAAAAGACATTATTTCATTCCTTTTTATGGCTGAGTAGTACCCCATGGTATATATGTACCACATTTTTTGTCCACTCCTCAGTTGATGGGCACTTAGTTTGATTCCATATTTTTGCAATTGCAAATTGTGCTGTGATAAACATTCGAGCATAGGTATTTTCTTGACATAATGACTTTTCCTTTTCATAGATACACAGTAGTGGCATTGTAGTGGCTGGATTAAATGGTAGGTGTACTTTTAGCTCTTTGAGGACTCTCCCTATGTTTTCCATAGATGTTGTACTAATTTACAGTCTTACCAAAAGTCTGTTTTGGTTATTACTATAACCATGCTGTATAATTTGAAGTCCAGTAATGTGATCCCTCCAGATTTGTTCTTTCTGCATAAGATTGCCTTGGCTATTAGGGCTTTCTTTTTGGTTTTATATAAAGCTTAAGATTAAATTATCTAGATATGTGAAAAACAACATTGGTACTTTGATGGAAACTGCATTGAATCTATAAATCACTTTGGGCGGTATGAACATTTTAACAGTATTGATTCTTCCAATCCATGAGCATGGGATGTTTTTCCAGTTATTTATGTCATCTGTGATTTCTTCTTGTCAGTGTTCTGTATTTGTCCCTGTAGAGATTTTTAATCTCCTTTTTAAGTATATACCCAGGTATTTTATTTTCTTTGCAGCTATTATAAATGTGATTGAGTTCTTAAATTCACTCTCAGCTTGACTGTTATTAGAATATAGAAATGCTACTGACTTGTGTACATTGATTTTGTAACCTGAGACTTTGGTGAATTTATTTATCAATTCTAGGAGTCTTTTGGTAGAGTCTTAGGGTTTTCTAAATACAAAATCATATTACTGGCAAACAGGAATAGTTTGACCTCCCCTTCCCTGATTTAGATGTCCTTTATTTCTTTTTCTTGTTCTTGCCTGATTGTTCTAGCTAGGACTTTCAGTACTACGTTGAAAGTGGGCACCCTTTTCTTGTTCCAGTTCTTAGGGGGAATGCTTTCAACTTGTCCTCATTTGGTATAATGTTGACTGCGGGTTTGTCATGTATGGCTTTTGTAATTTTGAGATTTGTTCCTTCTATTCCTAGTTCGTTGAGAATTTTTATCATAGAGGGGTGCTGGATTTTATTAAATGCATTTTGTACATCTATTGAGATGATCATATGGTTTTTGTTTTTACTTCTGTTTATGTAATGAATCACATTTACTGATTTGCATTTATTGAATTGTCCTTGTATCCCCAGGATGAAACACACTTGATCATGGTGAGCTATCTTTTTTACGTGTAATTTAATTCAATTTGCTGGTATTTTTGCTCAGGCTGGTCTCGAACTCCTGACCTCGAGTGATCGTCCCGCCTCGGCCTCCCAGAGGGCTGGGGTTACAGGCGTGAGCCACCGCGCCCGGCCTAATTTGCTGGTATTTTTATGGGAATTTTTGAATCTATATTCATAAAGGATATTGGTCTGTAGTTTTCTTTTTTTGTTGTATCCTTTCCTGGCTTTGGTATCAAGGTGATACTAGTTTAGTAGAATGAGTTAGGGAGGGTTCACTCCTTCTTGATGTCATAGAACAGTTTCAGTAGAATGGGGGCCTGTTCTTCTTTGTAGGTCTGGTAGAATTTGGCTGTGAATCCTTCTGGTCCTGGGTTTTTGTTTTTGTTTTTGTTTTTGTTTTGAGAGATTTTTTATTACTGTTTCAATCCCACTACACATTATTGGTCTGTTTAGAATTTTTATTTCTTCCTGATTCAGGCTAGGGAGTTTGTGTGTTTCCAAAAACTTATCCATTTCCTCTAGGTTTTCTATTTTATGTGATAGATGTTTTCATAGCAGACATATATGATATTTTGTATTTTTGTATTATTAGTTGTAATCTCTCCTTTTTCATTTCTGATTGAGATTATTTGAGTCCTTTATCTTCTATTTCTCATTAATCTAGCTAGTGGTCTATGTATTTTGTATATCTTTTCAAAGAATCAACTTTGACCTGCAGTGGCTCGGTGAGTCATGGGACTACAGCTGGTGGTGGGGTAGCTCAGGAGTTGGGTGGCCTGTGGCTTGATGGCTGGGGAAAGGCACAGCATGCTGCTAGTCAGTTGTGGTGGCTGGGGCTCTCCCTCTGCCCAGGTATGACTGTGGCAGCTGCTGCAGTGCTACTCAGGTGGTAACAGTTGCAGGGCTATCAAGATAGTGAGACTGTGGCAGTGGATGCTGAGGGCTTGTGGGTGCATGCTCTGCTTAAATCCCTCAGTGACAGTGGGAGGGTTGGGTAGGAGCACACAGCACCCAGTCATGGTGTGTGTGAGAATGCCTACTCTTCCTGCTCCCTGCCCAGCAGGGATAATGGGGAGGTAGCTGTAGTCAGAGCAACCCCTATGTAAACCAGAAGCTCTGGGGGTGAGAGTACAGAATGGCATCTGTTGCAATGGCAAGGTATCAGAAGCCAGCAGGTCCCCACTATGCGCACTCTCTGGAGCAATGCTGCTGCAGAGTCTCTAAGAAGTTCTCTTTCAGAGGTCTGCTGTGGTGGGGGAGGCCCCTTGAAGCTCAGGTTGCAATGTCCATGGGTAGAGTGTGGAGCCCCAGGGTTCTCTCCCCTGACCATGTGTAGGTGCTTCCCTCAGGTACCTTCCAATCTTGCCAAGTGGATCATCCCACCTCCCTCTGCTTCACTTTGGTTGTCCCAGTTGCTTCTCTGATGATTTACAATGCTCTCTCCAAGACAGTCTATCTGTAGGTGAACTTCTACCTGAACTTTCAATCATCTTCTTGAGGCTGGTGAGTGTGGTCCACTTCTAGTCCACCATCTTGGGCCATCCTCCCAGTGCATATCTTTTTCTAATGACATCATCTTCCTAAGTCTTTCTATATTTCCATTGCAAAAACATTTTCCTTTTTTTAAAGATCTAGCTCACCTGATATGTAAATTAGAGCACTAGAATTTTAGGAGAGGATGATGTGTAAACCCATTAGTGTGTAGAAGAAAAGTATGGTGTTCTACTGTTCACAATTTTTGTTGCACTTCTCTTCCATCTCTATGTCTCTATTACCCAGGTTTTGAACTTTGAGCTTAATCACATGTTTAAAGATCCTTGAATCACCTCTTAGACACAATGATAAATGACAGATTTGACTTTCCAGTTTTGTTTTCACTCTGCCCTTTGCCATAGGTAGAGTTGTTCTTTGAAGTCTTCATTCTGATTTTTCTTAGCGACCACCTAATCTATCAGGCCCTAGTTCCCAGGTGCCAGTGTCAAGATTGGATTAACTCACTGGTTTCAAACATACTTTGATCTGTTGTAGAAAAGTTTTTCTTCTTTTACATGTATAACTTTCACACTGCCAGCCATAATTTGGGGTCTATAATAGTAATTTTAAAATATTTTTCTTTAGTTAGATTATTAAAACTCAGCAAACCATATAAGAAAACCAAACAGTTTTTTTGATTAGACTCCAAAAATAGGCTAATAGGCATAATGGATTCTTATTCTTCTGTTGAGTTGATTGAGATGATTAGTGGCCCTGGCCTTGTATAGACACAACTTATATGAACCCTGGTAGAGAGTGGATCATGTGGATCATTGCCATGGAAAAGCCTCCTTTGTCTCTTAAGTATACACAAAGAGCAAGGACACAACAATGGAACAATTCTATCCCATATCACATCTATTATTGTAATTGTAGGTTGTCATGACTGCTGCTAGTTTCTTAAGCTTCTGAAAAACTAGACAAAAAGAATAAGCATGTCTTCAAACTTGATGTGTGCTAAGAAACAAGGTCTTCCTTCTCTGAAGATTACCTTTTTTTTTTCTTTTGTCACTTTCTAGCAAGCATTTTGTATTTCTTTGAGGTAGCTATTGTCATTGTTTGTTTTACGCTTACAGGCTCAATAATAAAACAAGTTCCCAGCCAGGTATCCTAGCAACTCAGTGCCTTTTTTATTTCTCTCAGGTGTTTATTTATTAGCTGCTCAGGAGCCTTTTCTCAAGCTATTAAGGGACACATATGGCTAATCTAGAGCAACACACTTCATCTTGGTCTAACTTACTGGAAATCAATATTCATTATCATGGATTATTCACCTCAAAAGGGACACTCTTGGTCCTGAAAGATTTCAAGAGGCTGTGAATAACTTCAAAATGGCATTAAAGGAGATACTTAGAGGAAAGCAAGGCCTCAGACTGGGAAGGAGTGACGGAGGAGCGATGTCTCATTCTCCCACAGGGCTCCAGCTCCCATCATCCGGCCTGCAGGCTATACTTCTTGGCCTGAGGATACAGGAGTTAGGAGATTTGAATGTGGCCCCAACTCTGTCATTAATAAATTGTATGATTTTTAATAAGCCACTTAAACTCAGGCTTATCCGTGATCTAATCCAAGAGAAGGCAGTGCCAATGATCTGGGAAGACTATATGCCCTGGCACTCTGTGTATCCTCAGAAATGTCGACTAAAATCTCAAGACAAAAGGAGTTAGTGGTAGAGAACATCTATATAGAGCCAAGTAAAAATGAAAATGTGAAGACTAGAGCTTTGTTTGAGGAAACAAACTTGGGAAAGAGCTACTAGAAAGGCAGAGAAAAGACAAGGCTTTCCTGGTCCCCTGGGAAGGGATGGAGTGGACTGGCTACATCTGTCATGTGAGAGGCAATTATAAGGTTAACTGGTTGTAAAATATGTCATTATTACAAAGTAAATTATAGAAACTTACACTAAAAATACATTAGAAACCAAGATAAAATATGCAAAACTCATCACTCCCTTATTATTTTATTAATATTATATTTCAATAGTATCTATGAATTGGTATTATTTACACTATTGGAGCTGACAAATGCCACAAATCAGGGCTTTTGGGGGGGGGAAGCAGGTGGAGGGATTAATGTATTGGCTTTCAGAACACTTTCACATATCTTGTGAGAAAGTCAATGTAATCACCAGCACCATCAAATAGAATATCTGAAACGGGGTAATTTATAAAGAAAAGAAACTTATTTCTTACAGTTCCGGAGGCTGAGAAGGGGCCACATGTGCTGGGCCACCACCACTGCTTGCTGGTGGGGACTCTGAAGAACCCTGAGGTGATGCAGGGCATCATGTGGCCATGGGGCTGAACATACTAACATGCTAACTCAGGTCTCTCCTTCTCTTCTAATAAAATCACCAGTTCCCTTCTCATGATAATCCATTAACTTATTGATCCATTGAATGGATTAATCCATTCATGAAGGCAGAATCCTCATGATTCAATCACCTCTTAAAGGCCCCACCTCTCAATACTGCGACACTGTAGAGATTGCATTTCAATAAGGGTTTTGGAAGGAATAAATATTCAAACCATAGCACACTTTACTTATGTTTTTATAGGAGGCCAGAGAGCAAATTTTTGGTGACTTTTTGTAGGCTGCTGAGCCTTCTTAGTGGAACACTGTGTTATGTCTGACACACCTAATGCCTTGTTACTCTCTAAGCTGTACATACCACTTTCCTCAAAGGTAATACCGCCTCCCCTGCCTACCTTACAGTTTGTAGTAAGAAGTGAGAAATTACTAGGAAAGTACTTTGAAACAAATAAAATACAGAGCTGTTAAAATTTTGTGTAGTATTTTTATTTAGTACTTAATTTTTAATCATCATCTCCATCAATGATGATAATTAAGTAAAACATGGAAATACATAAGCCCAGAAAACAATAATCAAAATAAAGCTGAAAATATATTTCAAAACAAGGAAAATCACCAGGGTCAGAGAGGGATATATCATACTAATAAAGGGTGAATTCAGCCAGGAGATATAACAATGCTAACAATATATGCACCAAACAGTAGAATTTCAAAATACATGAAACAAAAAAATGAATAATAGAAAGGAGAAATAAATAAATATATAACTTAATGGAGACTTCAACATTCTTCTCTCAGTAAACAATAGGACAAGTATATAGCAAATTAGTAAGAATATATAGAAGATATGAATGGTACTATCGAGATAAAAAACACTTAAAGGATACTTCACTCAAAATTTATATAGGAAATAAAAAGACCTAGAGAAACAAAAACAATTTTTTCCTAAGATTAGACATATAGATCAGAGAAATAGAAAATCAAACAGAAAATCAAATAGAAAATCAAAAAGAGGCCCACACATATATTGCCAATTGATTTTTGACAAAAATACCAACAAAATACTTTAGAACATTTGAGATTTTATATGTAAAGAAAAAACAAACCACCTTGAAGCTCTGACTCGGGGGGATGGGCGGGATATGGGCAATATATATAACCTGAACTTTTGTACCCCCATAATAAACTGAAATAAAAAAAACAAAAAACAAAGCAGAACCTTAATCCATATCTTGCACTACACACAACAATGAAAAATCAACCCAAAATGGATCTTAGACTTATGAAAAAGCATTTCTATTATATTAACAATGGCTGGATACTTTCTGGACAGCCCTAGTATATCCAAAAGATATGAAAACACATGCCAAACAAATTTTTATAGCAGCTTTATCCCTAATAGTGCCAAGTGGGAAATACCTCAAATGTCTATCAACTGATGGATTGATAGACAAATTGTGGTATGCTCTCATAAAGGGACACCCTCAGCAATAAAATAAAAGAGCTAGTGTTACTTGCAACAAGATAAATGAATCTCCAAATTATTAAAAAAAGTGAAAGATAGCAGAATGCAAGGTCTATACACTTTGTGATTTTATTTATAATATTTTGGAAAAGGTAAAACTGTAGGGAAAGAAATGAGTTCATTAGTTGCAGGGGGCTAAAGACAGGAGTAGGACACTGATTATAAAGGGAGAGGAGTGAACATTTTGGGTATGATCTTGATTGTAGTTGTGGTTACATAATTATGTACATTTATGAAAACTCATTGAAGTGTGCGCCTATAAAGGATGAATTTCACTGTATTGTAATTATACCTCCATGAAACTGCATTAAAAAATGCCAAAGGAGGATAAGAAACAGAAGTAAATACAGTATTAAAAGAATTCTGGCCTCCTTTTTAAGCTCTGCTAAGGGTTACAAAACAGCCTTACAACTTCAGTTTTGAAGTTAACCTAGGATGGCTGTTCTCAACCATTTCTACACATTAGAATCACCTGAGGAACTTTTCAAAATCAATGTTGCCTATTTCCAATGCAGACCAATTGAATAATCTTTGTAGGTGACATCAGCAGTTTAAAAAAGAAAAAAGAAACAACTTCCCCAGAGATTTTGATGTGAAAGCAGGGTTTGAACTAATGAAGAAAAGAAGCTGTGATTTTCAGAATCGGAATGCTTCAGAATCACAGGAGAGGTATTTAAACCCAGTGGTGCCGCTGGGCCAGGGAGGACCTTGAGAACCTCTGATTTAGTCAAAGTCTGGCCACAGAAATCTTTGTGTCTTCAAAGTAGCAGTGTGAAAACTAGAATTTATTGCCAATGAAGTCTTTAAAAGAGGTTAATACAATAAATTTGTTTTAAAGATACCCATTGAGACCTTTCTGGATTTATGCTAAATTCTGTCAACTAATTTGCAAAGGTGTTATATCCTGCATACAAGTCTTTTATTTTATAAGAACAAATGTCCAAGGAAATCAGAAATCTTAGAATGAGTGATTTATATAATTAAAAATATCTTAGTTACTAAGAACAAATTGCGCAGCAGCATATTTAAACATATCTCCTTTACTGCTTATTTTTGTGTATATCATTCTAAGGACTCAGTGATGTAAAAGAAGGCAGATATTGGACTATTAACCAATATTGGGATAGTTCCCTATCAACCACCATGGTTGTTGTGATTATTTTGTTCTAGGGTATGTAAATGAGTCATTTACTTTTATAAAACAAATTTGGCTCTATTCTATTCAAAAAGACTTTACTGGGATCCCAACCTATACAAGGTAGTATATTAGGAAAAAAACAAAAATCCATAGCCTTTACTTCAAGGAGCTTACAATTAAGTGGAAAGATAAGACCTACATTTAGGAACCAATTTAAATATAAAAATGCACAGTGCAATTAGATATCAAGCATGCAACAGAATACCTACTGTCAGAGTTCACAGAAGAGAGAGAGCAAAATGAGCTGGAGTCATTAGGAAAGTTACACTAACAATGGCCATCAGACGAGGTTCATTTGCAAAAGAAGACTCACAGTACCCAAAATGTCAATGTTTACAAACATACATTTTTGCTGGAAAAGGATATATGATAGAAACAGTAGTAAAATAAGGATATGCATCCCAGACTGTCTCCCAAGAGGGAGTCACAGAGGCCAGGCCAGAGCTCCCATTGTCCTCCTCAGTGAGTGCCTTACTAGACACAGTTTCTCTCTGTGGCAGAGCAACCAGCTAGTGTGTGCAGCAACTCAGATCTAGGAAATGGAACACAGAGTCTTGATCCAGGTTTCTTATACCCCTGGTAATCACGGGGAGTAGGAGAAAATAAAGCCAGATGGGTAAAGTGCATTAAATCATGGATGGCCAGTTATAACAGAGGCAATCTGGGCTTGAAATGCACTTCAAATTGATTAGAAGTGACCAAGAGTGAAGTTGAACTCACCAATACCAGATAGAATCAAAAAGAATATTCTAGAGCCAGAGATACTATGAGAGGAAAACTTTCAGTTCATTTGTTCATTAACATATGTATTCAGTGAGTCTATGGAGATGATATAAACACTATTGTGGATTCCAGAAATACAAGATTAATACAACACAGACTTAGTCTTTGAGATTCAGGAATTACATTACCATGCTTATATATTTATAAAAATTGATTAAAGTAAAGGATATCATTAAATCTAAATTGATTAAGCTCCAAATAAGATTGCCTACCAAAGGCTATTTTCATCAAGAGTCTAGGTTGATGTTGTTGAAAGATTGTTTTTCCATGAATTCCATTATAGAATCAGATTTTGGCATCTAACTCTTTCTTTCCACAGCACACCTTGGAAAAGATCTCTGGCTTCAAATGAGACTAATAGATGTGACATGCAAAATAATTGTTGCCCCAAGGGTGACTTTGTTACAAAGATGAAAAAGAACGGCTCCATTCCTGTTCTCCATTACTGGGAACACTTCCTGATACAGTTGCTCCCTTCTGCTGCCCCACCATGACAGTCATTATGAAATGTCTGTTTAGAAGCCAAATTATATTTTATTGATATATTGTAAATTTAAAACATTTCTCCACAAGTATGTTAATAAAAATCCATTCTTTTAAACAAGTGAGAAAAACAATCTCTCCCCCCACTAGATTGAGGCACCTGACCAAAAAAATTCCATTTAAAAAGTCATATTCAATTTTTAAGATGAAAAATTAGGACTAGAACCAGGGAACTAATGCCATGAAATGGAAACCATGTAAAACATGCAGCCATTTGCACGATAGGATAATTAAACGCTCACAAACAAAGGGCTTCTAACTGCTGAGCCTTGGTTTGATCCTGGTTAGGCATTTCCCTCAAGTCTTCACGTGAAGTAGTCCAACAAAGCTTTTAGGATGATTTAAACACGTGCTCACACAGAGAGAAACATACACAAACAGAAATACACGCGCGCACGCGCACACACACACACACACACACACACACACGTGAAGTGGGGGGGAAGCCTGAGAACATGTCCCTGGGACCTGTGGTAGAAGGCAGATAGATTATCAAGAGGGCTCCTTACCAAGGAAAGCTCATAAGTAAATTAAAAAGTCTCATTTATCCACAACTAGGAGAAACTCACTAAAATTATGGAGAAATTAGAATTCAATCCTATTCTTTCTTTTTGTCAACACTCACCCAAATTCTTCACCCAAATTCTTCACCCAATTTCTGCTACCCTAAACCTTTGCATACTTGGTCACTACTTGGATGACCAACAGCCCGTTCAGTGACATGTTCTCTTAACTTCTTTCACACTAAAAAATGACCTCTTCCACCCACCTGCTGAAATTCCCATAACCCAATGGAATTCATTCCATCTGGTAAGACCAGTTGAGACAATAGGCAAATTTTTGTAAACTGCTGATATCTGATACTGATACTATATCTGCCCTATTTCCATGCTTAAAAGGAGATATTAAATCCAAAGCAATCAATTTGTTTTTACTTTTCACTCAGGTGAAATTCACATAACATAAAATCAATTATTTTAATATGGTTAAAGGAATGTTATTAAAGGCAGAGGCATTTAGTACATTTGCAATGTTATGCAAACACCAAATCTATCTATTTCCAAACATTTTCATCACTTTGAAAGGAAACTCCACACCTATTAAGTAGTTGCTCTGCGTTCTCCCTTCGACTCTGATCCTGTTGATCACCAATCTGTATTCCGTCTCTACAGGTTACCCTATTATGAATATTTCATATAAATGGAATCATAAAATAGGTAACTTTTTTGTGTCTGCTTCATTCACTTACCATAATGTTTTGAGGTTCATGTTGTATCATGTGTCAATACCTCATTCCTTTCTACAGCTGCTTAATATTCCACTATATCTATGTACCATAATTTATCCATTCATCCATTGATGGATATTTGAGCTGCTTCTACCTTTTGGATCTTGTGAATAGTGCTGCTATAGCCATGTGTACATGTTATTTTTTAATGCTCGCTTTTAATTCTTGGGGTATATACCTAAGAGTTAATATTGCGTCATATGGTAATTCTATGTTTACCTTTTAAAGAACCCCCAAACTGTTTTCCACAACAGCTAAACCGTCTTACATTTGCATTAACAATATACAAGGTTTCCATTTTTTCCACATCCTTGACACTTGTCATTTTCCTTTAAAAATTTTAATCATCTCACTGGGTGTAAAGTGTTACCTCATTGTGGTTTTGAATTGCATTTCCCTAATGATTAATGATGTTGAGCATCT
Organism: Lemur catta; assembly: GCF_020740605.2. NCBI lineage: Eukaryota > Metazoa > Chordata > Mammalia > Primates > Lemuridae > Lemur > Lemur catta. Next base: position 90,124,490 of record NC_059135.1, on the reverse strand, counting down.
TTTCATGTACATGTTGACCATTTGTATACCTTTTTTGAAAAAATGTCTATTTAAGTGTTTTTTTAATGGGTAAGAGAAATATTTTATTTTTCTCTCAATTCTATTTTTTAATTAATACTTGGGAGCAACCAATTGCTAATGGCAAGAATTTAGTGAAGTACTCAGAAACAAGGGAGGATAAAAGAAGCAAGAAATGGAATCCCTCCTGCTGCCTTGCTGCTGCTCCTCCTGACTGCCCCCCACCCCCACAGGAGGCTGTTTATTTTTTCACGTGCCAGGTAGCTTGAAAGGATGGGACTTATATCCAAATTGATACACAATAGCACTTCTCATCCTTTGAAATAATTGCAATCTGCCCATCTGTCACAAACAAACCAAAAAGAAAAAGATACAAAAACAAGAACTAACCATCTTACCCCAAGAGTCTCCTGACATTTGAGAATATGCTGATGCCTTAGCAGTTGCACATCTTGTAAGAATGATAACATTGCAGTCAGGCTGCCCCAGTTCATTCAAATTCTGGCTCTGCCACTTTCTAGCTGTGTGATTTGGGTAAAGCTGTCATGGCCTGCATTATAAAATTATTGCGAATATACAAGAGTCTGTGTATGGTGACTATGAGAGAGTGTCCAACATGGCATATTCTCTCTGTGTGCATTAATTGAACGGATTGGTACTGGGCTCACAGCGCCCTTTCAATTCAAAACCCAGCTGGTGTCCTTATTTCTGTTTCTTCCCCATCTCTCTTTATCTTTCACTAGCCATTGTATACATACTCAGAGCTGACATTCACACTTGAACATACTCTAATACAGCCTTCTTCTCCACCTAGATTGCTCCTTTTCCAGCTATTATATACAAATAATACCTTTCAGTCACATCTGACTCCACCACTCCTCAGCACATTCGAACTATTGTCCACACTCTTTCTGTAATAGTCCCTTCACTTGCTTCCTTAAAAAGAACTCTCCTGGTTTTTTAGCCTCTTTAAAGACTGCTCCTTCTCTTTTTAGTTTGAAGATTTATGCCCTCTACCTGGACATTAAATTTTGGCATTTTAAGTCTTATGTCTAGAACCACTTTTTTCTACTCTCTCTTTCTAGCCAATAATAATTTATGAATCAATGCATGAATGATTATGTAAATGCCAATTTGTTCCATGTCTTCTAGGGAATGAACCAACATAATTTTCCTTAAAAGTCTTCAGTTTCTAAATATGTTTTCTTCTTTCTTTGGTAAGGTTCTTATTGCTTTCCTTACTTCATACTGACGGTACTGAAGGTATGGGATCAAATCTATTGCCTACAGTGACTTATTTTCCATGAAACTAATGGACCCTGTTCAGTAACTCCCATTTATTTTGCATGAACTATGCTAGGCACTTTGTGTTTCTCATTTAATGATCACCACGACCTATTAGATATGTATTAGCAACCCCGGTTTGAAGATGAAGTTATAAGTTTCAGAGGTTAAGGCAGCTGCACAAAGTGAGCACATCTAGTTAATGTTTGAACAAGTATTAATACAGTAGTCAGTGATACTCTAAAACCACTACTCTTTCCAGTGTTTCAACCTTGCCCTTCATAAAATTAGATCAGTTACATTTGTGTATATACATAAAAACTGGCTGAGGAAAAGGATGATTGAATCAAACATCCCAGTTCTTTGGAAAACAAAAAGAAATAGCCAGATGTTGTCAAAGCATGTTTTCATGTGTCCGTGTAGCTGGCAATTTGCCTCAAATCAACAGACTCCATCTAGGACACCCGAGAAAGTGACAACTGATAACAGGGAAATACAGAAAATAAAAATTTATTTTAATATACAAGTAATATTGAAAAATTGCTACATTGCACTAAACTACTTTAAGCTATATAAAATCAGAACATACAATATAAGATACAAAGGAATTTGTATTAAAAAATCTGCAGATAATTTTGGAATAAAAACATATCAAGGACTCTCTCCAGAACAACTCTACAATCTGTAACAGTAGGTGCATTGGTGCCAAGCTATCAAATGAAGGGCATATCACTTAATAAAAGAACTAACAATATAGTATTAAAATGCTTATTTTTATCAGTCTGAGTATACTAGACATATTAAATAATGCCTGTGCAAATGGTAAAATTAAGTTTCTTATATTCTTTCTATTTGCATATGCAATTGCGTGTGTGCCAAAAAGGTAGTCTTGCCTTCACTGATAGAGACAAAAATTGAGTTTGTATTATTTCCAAACTTGATAGTACTTGGAGAACTTTATACCCAAATAATTTGAATTATGATTTTTCCCCAGTTCTATGTAACAGTTCTACCTTCTGTTATGTATGTATATATATTCAAGGGAATGTGGCAAAAAAAAAAAAGATATTCAAAATGAGTTCAAATCAATTGCGTGGTTGATTGGATTAGAGGGTAGTGCTTTCATGAAATATTTGGATGAATTTGGGAGGGTGACATTTAATAACTTAGCTTGTGCCTTAGTTTCCATCCCCCTTAGATTTCTTCAATAACCAAGGGACATATTTTCAAGAGTTTGTTTGTATGTAGTTCATATAATATCCAGGTAGTTCTACAAAGTTAGCTATTTGTGGTCAGGTGAGGCTAAGCCATCAGAACAGCAGAACAGTGGGCAGTAGGTCCTAAGATATAAAACGTAATACAGGGGGAGACATAGTCTGAAAATCTAAAATACTCCAAAATCTCAAACTTTTAAATTGTTAACATGACACCACAAGTAAATTCCACACCTGACCTCATGTAATAGGTTGCAGTCAAAATACAGTCAAAACTTTGTTTCATGCACAAAATTATTAAAAATATTATTTACAGTTACCTTAGGCTATGTGTGTAAGGTATATATGAAACATAAATAAATTTCGTGTTTAGACTTGGGTGCCATCCCCAAGATAACTCATTATATATATGTGAATATTCCAAGATCTGAAAAAATCCAAAATCTGAAACATTTCTTGTCCCAAGCATTTCAGATAAGGAATAGTAAACCTGTAGTTCTATCTCTGTGATAAGAAGACGCTGCATCCTTGCCTAAAGAATGTTCCCATAGAGGATAGAGGCAAAGAAAACAGTAATATAAAGCAGAAAATGTATAGCAGTTAGAAAATAGTAGACTCTAATCTATAGCAATGTGTGCCCCTTCTAAGGGGATTGGTTTGAGTATGTGGCATCACGGAGATATAAAACAATGCTTGTCATTACCATCTGTAAGTAAGATAACAGAGTGTGGACAGATTTGCACATGGCAATAGCAGCATAATAGAGTGAGAAGAGAATTTGAAGAGTACTGTGCATAACTCACTCATTAAATATGCAGCTCACATGGAAAATGTCAGAAGCCAAACACTTAATTGGCAACAGGACATTTGTTCCATTTAAGCAGTAGTATCTAAACATGATAAATCACTTGGTAAGTAAAATCTCCTAGATACCTTTCTGCATCTAAAGTCTTAGAATTTCTGCAGAAAGAATTTGAAAAACTATATTTTAAAGAGCCTTCTAGTTCATGCTGACGTGTGATCACTTAGGAATCCGTCCCCCCAAATTTAACCATTAACTCTCCATACAATCTGATTGTCTGTTATACTCTCAACAGGCAAACATTTTTGTATTCATAAAATATAAAGGAGTTTCTTCCTCCCTTTTTTGACTTTCCTAACTCATGAGTTACAAAGTTCTACTCCTTATTTAATAATTGTAACCACAACAATAGCCTAACCCATGTTAACTACCTACCAACACAAGCCTATGGAAACACTGTACATATGCTACCTAATTTTATTCACACTGCAAACAAAAGGCTAGGGACAATTATTATTTTACATAAGAGGGAATGAAATTCAAGAGATTAAATACCTGCGTAAGACAAAATCTGATAAATTTTATAGCCTTGATTCATTGTCCACTGTGGCAGGCAAAGGAGATGCCTTCCCCACACCCTTCTTCATAGATAGATTTGTTGCCTCCTTCATACAAAGTGCTGAGAGTGTGGTCAGCAGACAGTCTCCAGCTGACAGCTTCTTCAGAGGTTGTCTCAGCTGCAGGCAGCCTTGCCCAAGGACACACTCATCCTGGAGCTGCCCACATCTAGGGCAAGTAATGGCTAATTAAGGCAAGTGTGTAAGAGAGGGGCCATTCCAGTAAAGGTGGGACAATGTTGATGGGCCAAATGTGCTCTAGACATTCCAATGGAGTAGACTAAGCTGGTGATCCCTAATAATTATCATGCATGCTAAATTCCATCTCAGCATCGGCTTTGGAGATGACAATCTGCAACATCAGGCAGATCTGATTCCTGAATCCATTATTTCAAGCATCATGTTCTTTTTACTTTCTTTCACCCTTTTCCTATTTTCCAGTGGTACATACTGTAGATTATTAGGAAACAAACTCTGAGACACAGATTTGTGTGTAGAAGATTAGCTTGAAAGTGCTCTTAAGATCAACCCCTGTGTCCTTAAGAGGAAACAGGTTTGGTAGAGAGAGTAGTGAGTTGCAATACAGTCACAACAAAGATTTCAACTAATCCCACAGAGCTATGGAGCTAAGATGACCATTCAGAGCATTCAGAGGCATCCTGCAATGGGGCAAAAGGCCAGGCTATTATGCCCCTGCATTACCATCAGCTTTAGGCTGTGCCTAAGAAGGAAGTAGAAGTGGCTCAGTTCAATTGAGGGTAATTTCCAGAGAGGGGGTAAGTTGAGAACTGTCAATCACCAAGAATGCTAGCTGCTGGTGGAATGCAAGCTTCAGAGCTGTAAGTGGAAAGTATCTGGGTGGTCCACCTAAAGCATCCTGTATAATCCACCCCTCACTCCACTTGGGTCTATTAGCCGTGCTTAGTAGATTCTAAGAACAACTACTTCAGAGTCTGTCTGACTTCTTTTCATAGCAAAACTTTTGAAAGGAAGCTTAATGGATGAACAATAACCCCTTCCCATTGCAATATATTTTTATTTACTATTTTGTCTGAAGGGGAGGAGTACAGTTTCATAACTTTCAATCCTTGGCTGATACTCAACATATCCTTTCTTTTCTACCAATGTTTTCTTACTATTACTATCAGGTAGACATTCTAACGAGGAGATCAGGAACCTGAGCCATTAGGGGCCTAAGCCCCAGGTCACCACACTTTCTCAGGCCATGGCTGCATTGCTTGTTCATTTACCATTTAAATGGGACAAGAAAGCATCAAAACACACCAAAATGTATTATATGGGTGACAAACATGTTCCTCCCTGCACCCACTAGGTAGCAACAGTGCTACTTCTTCCTGATGATAAGGATAATTATACCTACAGAATTCTGATTCCTTTCCTTGGTGACAGTCTCTTGGGATGAGGAACCCAACATGACAGAATGGGAGCTATATTACTTAAGGTTTAATAAAAATTTTTTGTTGAAAGAAATTTACTTCTGGAAACTAAGACCTCTAAACTCACAGAATTTAGAATTGTGGTTGGAAAAGAGAGCAAATTCCCCAAGAGGGTCACTAGGAGTGATGGTAAGGAGAGGTATCCTTATTTTAACTCTTTGGTCCCTTGACCAATCTATTTTGCCTGTTGAGGACACAGTATCACAAAATGATTATTGATTTAAGGTATATGCAGAGTTTGGGAGGTTGGCACTTCATTTATGCAGGGCATCATCCCCAAGTTGAGTTCCTAGCTGTGTCTCTCACAGGCTGCTGCGTATCTCAGTCAAGCTGTTAGCTTCTGAATAATGTAGTATAGTATAAGACCAGGGGACCCTACAGTCATGCACCTACTTCCACACCTCCTTGCTGTAAAGTGGGTTCCTTGTTTTGGTGCAATATCATTCAGGATCTTTTATTAATAGATCAAACATCTGTTAACCTTTAAATATTGGTGCTGAATGAAGCTATGCAAATAGAAAAGGAAAGCTCATACTTGGAATATATGATGAAAAGATAAGACAAATTTTTGTCTCTTTGAGGGTGGAAGGAATCCAATGTAATCAGCTTAATGTCAAATAACAGAACTGGTTAGTGTCCTTGAGAAATGTCTGATGCTTGTGGATTGGACACTTGGCAGCAGTGATAGCCAGATTAGCCTTGGTGTATGGGAGCTCTGACTTCTGGGCCCATGCATAATTTCCACCCCTACCACCATATTCTTTTTCTTCACGCACCCATTTTTTTTATCACTGACAAGACTAATGACAGAGGCCAGTGACATCAACTAGCAAAGTTCTCATATTCACTTGATTGTTTAAAGTCTCATCTGTAGGTGATGTTCTTTGGTATGTGTTAACATGTGATACACACTTTATACCAAATTCCTATAAGTTCAGCAAATTACATGTCTCTTTTTCAAACTTCTTTTACCCTGATTTTTCAAGCTTTCTCCTTACCTCCTTACAGGCCCATGGCTAACAAGTAAAGCCATTCACCACCACCCATAGTCCTCTCTGTGTGAGTATGTTTGTGCAGGTATACAGGTACGTACAGGCGTACTCACAGATATTGCCCAAAATTCAAGCTGAGATATCCATGATATAAGCATATTTGTTGTCTGTCATCCTCCATCAGCTTGTGATGGTGATGTCCCCTGAAGCCATAGGTGGCAGCTCAGGAAGTTTTACTGGAGCAAAAGTGGTAGGTGATATAGGGTTCTGGGCCTCAGCTCATGTGGTTCACTTGTGACCTACTACCCTGCTCCTGTGTGATCCTAGATATATTATCTTAGGTCATGTCAATATGCTCTAACGAAGATATCAGATGTGTCATAAAAACTACAAAAGGGCCTACTACAAAGGTGAGTTTTCACAATTCCACTGTGATTCTCCATGATCATTTAATTCTTATAGGAGCCAGATTGGTAATGCAAATGGAAATATTAGAAATACTATACATGCATCTTTTATGTTGTGAAAGTCATCACTAATTTCTGCCATTCCACCTGTAATGTTTTATACATTTATGTATATACACAGACACACACACACAAAAACACTTTTTTTTTTTTTTAATTTACTCTCTAGGCTGAGTGAGGGTCAATTTCAGAGCAAAGCTTCTATTTGGCCTTCCCAACTACAAATGCACAATAATCACTCTTACCACATCTTGTATAACTAAGGATTCAAGAGACACAGAAACACAAGATTATATTGTATATACACTCTACACAGAAAGTGTATAAATCCTGTATTCCTTTGACTATTTTAAATTTACTGAGTCTCAAATCCATTTTTTACTTCCATGATACCTAGAACAGAGGAGGGAAACTGAATTTTTATAAATAAATAAATAAAATTTTGATACCAAGCCATATTTATATATTAACTTATAATCTTCAGGTCTTTAATTTAGCATCAAAACACCCACAATTGCTTACAGCAAGAAGTAATTATACCACTGGGCTTTCAAAAGCTCAGAACACAACTGATTCTAATTATTTTTTAGACCTTTCCTTGAAAGGAGAACTAAAACACTAGAGTTAATTATGAGGATGTTGACAAGAATGGTACAAATTTATATATTTTAACCAGAGGAAAGCAACAGTAGCTCTTTAGCCTGAAAATATTACATGTTATTGGGCATGGGAGGGCATGAAAAAAGATATATTGGCATCTTTAGAGAGAGTCTTTCATGTGTTGCTAAGAGAGTAAAACTAGGCTCCAGGGGAAGCCGTAGAGAAGGCTTGAAGTTTAGTAGGGGACAAATATTTTAAGAAATAGAGTTGTGCATAAAATATTAATGGAATGGCTGGCTCATGCCTCATTCCCTCATTTTCTCATTTTTAGGCATTTGCATTGACTGCATACTTTGTACTAAGACTTTACGAGGTAGATGGGATACAGGAATAAATCAGGTATGGCTGATTTCTATTTTTAAAAAAATTATAGTCTTTGGGGAAAGAATATTTAAAGACAAATAACTGAAATCAAGTGTTCCATTTTTAATGACAGGGAATACTAGGATCCAAAAGTGGGGAATGAACATTGCACGTGGGCAAGGGACACAAGCTAGGGGCAATATGCCCACTAAGGAGAAGTTTCAGGGGGTAGAAGGTGTGTAAGTCAAGGCAAAATTATCACCCTTCAGCATCGCTGAATAAACGTTGGAACTATCCTCTCTTCCCTACTCATCTCTATCCTACAAATCCTTTTAATTTTCTTTATTGGGTTTATAACTAATTGAAATGATCCCATCCACCTATTGTTAATATCCCTCTTGTCTTTCCCCAACCCTGCTGGAATGGGAAAACACTGTTCACAGTTCTATCACTGCCTGGCACAGAACAGGTATTCAATAAACAGCTTTTGTGTGAAAGAAGAAAAATCATTCCAGATTTCTCTATGACTCTAATATCTTATATTTCTATGGTCCTTCGAATAAGATGCATCCATTAATTTGCTTATACTTCGTGTAGCAGTACTCAGGGTGGCATATATAAAAATCTCATTTTGAAGAACGGTCAGATCCAGGTGACCGTTGAAATTTTCCATGTGCTTTAACGTAATGGCAGTTAGACTTAAAGCTTGACTATATTGATTAAAGGCCAACAAACTGCAGCTCTCTGCTCAGAGTTATTAAGCTTTTGAGCCAAGGACTTGTGATTAATTGAGAAACAGCAGCATATAGGCCTATATGTCCCCAGGCTCAGTTTCATAAACATGAATGCTGATTTTTCACCAGGAGGCAAGCTTTTCTCATTCTTTTGATTCTCAATGCCTAGGATTTCATTTTTATACCAAGAGGATATGCTTGAATTACTGAACAACAAATTAAGCTTTTCAAAGGCACAAATAGAAGATCTTTCAACCTGAAACACCTCACACAAAGGTATAAAACTATGCAAGTAAACAAATAAGCAACTTGTGGATTTGGGAAAAATGGGGTTATGGAATAGGTATCCAGTACAACCTCTGCTTCCCTGAATTCTCTAACATATTCAGAAGTGGCCCTGAAAGTTAGCTCATCACTTTTTTTTCTTTTTTAAAATTTCTTTTCTTTTCAACAAGTGATGAAGATGGGGGAGGAAAGTGATGTAGGAGGTTCTGATACATACGTATGTTGTGTGTCTGCGTTGTGTGTTTCAGTTTACAATGTTAAATTATAGGACCTTAGAAATCAGTATTTCTAAGCATACAACACAGATGAGTGACCTCTTCTGGCTTAGGTCCATGCTGCTGATTATTTAGCTCTAAGAAGCAGCAGGAAACTGCTCACCCAATTGAGGCTGGTGCCCAAGGAGGAGGCATTTGAAGACATTACTCACACCACAAGAGACATAGTTCCATAGTTGTGCTCCCACTGATCTGAAGGGAAAAATACCTAACAAAGATTACACTCAAACATTTTATTCTTTATAAAACATACTTTCTTTGGGCCAGAAATGTTTCTGAGCATAGGTACCAACCAGTATGTGCCCAACTTATTGCAGTAGATGTGTTTCACAGGCTACGATATCTGTGAGCCTGGTCGCTCATTCTACAACTCTGAGTAAGTTATGGCTTTCCTCTTCTATAACTTCTACAATTCATTGTGGTCTTCCTCTTTTGCAAGGTGACAAAACACTCCTGGGTACCTGCTTCTGTCTGCTCACATACTGCTTGGCTCAGCCATCCATGGCTTCCCGCTGTGGTGCTAGCTCATTTCTGTCACCTTTGTGCTGCATCCTAGATGAGTGTATCAGTTCCACAGGGTCTCCAGGAAAGAGGCTCAGGGGTGAGAATTTTAACAATCTATATATTTTGAGTATTTAATCTTTGACAGCAGCACATTTTAGTGAAAATATTGTTGGATTTAGTATCCTAAAGACTCTGGGTTTAATTTCTAATTCTGCCTTTTACTAAAAATACAATTGGTGATTTACTTAACCAGTTAAAATTCATTTCCCAATATAAATTATTATATTCCGTGGAAAGCATGAGATACACAAACATGAATCATGTATGGCTCTTCCTTTCAAAAGGTCCATGATTTAGTGAAAGAGAAAGACACAAAAATAGACTATTTTAATACAATAAAACTCTAAAATGTAGGTAAATATTAAGATGTCTCAGAAACACTGAGGGTAGGAAGAATTTTAGTCTAAGTAAGTTCAGTTCTTAATTCATATAATAATAATGAACTAGCCATAATTTCTCTACATATATTTTCTTTGAACAATATATAGGTCTCAATTCTTCAAGATTAGAATATATGTGTTTCTTCCTTCAAAATGCAAATTCAGTTTAACCTTCACTATAAATTCCCCTTGGCTGCTTCTTTCTGCATTACTAACTCCTTTTTTTCCAAAGCTCTTAACACCATGACTGCAGTACCTCACATTTTCTTTCTTATTCCTAGACTGGGTTTGAATTTATTTTAATTGCTTCATCTGTCTTTTCTCCACAATGAAATAAAAGTTTCTAGAAAGAATAGGTACACATAGACTCATTTTATCTCCTTTCACTATACCACATACAATGTACCTAGGACATGTTCAATAAGTAGTGAATAGGTACACTTTAATGGGATATCTTTTGTCACTCATGGTCCTATGTATGAGAGGAGTGCTATAGGCTCCCAGGATTGACTAGAGTTAATGAGCTTCTTGACTAAAATACTTATGCCCGTATTTTCTGGAGGGCTTCTTTTACTAGTAATATTCAAGTGAACTTTAATAAAACTATGTGTTTCAAACTTATCTAGATCTCAGTTCTACATACACATTAAATATTAACAGAAATATAAAAGTTCAGACCTTATAAAAATTATATTCTTCTTTACTATAAAATGTATGATTAAGGACTTCCAGAGAAATAAATGTTCTGGTAGACTTCTTACATTGAAATTACTCTGAAAGAAAGTTAAATCTTTGCAAAATATAAGATTGTCATCATAGTCTTTTGTTTCTGTTTTTTGGGGTTTTTTTATATATAAAAGTAAAAAGGTTTATTTTATCCTTTTAGAGGTAGAAAGAGAATGAGAGAGTGAGAGAGAGAGGAAAGGGAGGGGTCTTTTCTTTTTGAAAGAAAGTATGAAATGTGAAAAACTGGTTATTTTTAAAAGTAGACTAGAATTTCCCTTAAAATCAAACCATTACTATTCAATATAGCTCCATAATGGGTGTATTCACTCTGAAGTATCTTTCTCTTTTTTTCTTTTCAGCATAATAGATCTGCTTTTACAAAAGACTATGTCATAAACACTTCTTGGGGAATTTGTATTATGTAAGTATGAGCTACTGGATATATTAAACCTATTTTTAAAATAGAAAATAAAAACAAAGAGTTATAGCATGCTAGCAATTTGGTGGAGGCATGAATGGTGCTGAATGGAGATAGGACTTAGTTTCTTATTTGCTAAATTGCCATGAATTTCACAAAGTCAAATAGGATTAATGTGAACAAACCTCTCTGGGCATGATGGATGTTGAGTACTTGTTATTTGTTCAAAACTGTGCCAGATTCTTTACATGTATTTTCTGATATAATTCTTAGAACTCTATGAGGAAATAATCTTATTTCTCATCTACTGTTCCAGTTATCTCTTGCTGAGTAACAAGCTGTCCTACTTTAGTGGCTTAAAGTAACCACATTTTATGATGCTCATTTACTCTGCAGATCAGAAATCTGGGCAGTGGATGGAGCTTGTGTCTCCTCCCATGCCTTAGCTGAGAGGACTCAAAGGTTAGGGAGCAGGAATCATGTGAATGCTTCTTCACTCAGACATCTGATACACATATAGGATACTCATTGTCTAGGCTCACACTGTCAACCAAAGTGCCCACATGTGGCTTCTCTAGGTAGCTTGTGTTTCTCACAGCATATAGAACAAGGCATAAACTGTGTGACCTCCACCACATACACCTGAAAAACTGCAGGGCAACTCTTAGTCTGGAAAGACTCTTTCAGGGTTTTTTTTTCTTTTCTCCTAAAATCATTATAAGTATTAAGGTGGGTGCAAATGTAATTGTGGTTTTGGACCGTGAATTTTAAATCATAACTAGGCTCAAACACATCTTTATTAATCAAAATAAGAATCATTACAATCGACACATTTTTGCCAATGAGAAATGTTTGTTTATTCCTATAGTGTAAAAATCCATGCTTTGGGAATTCAATGAACTCTTGGAAAGCATTTTTTTCCTGCATCCTGCTGGTTGTGGAAGCGCTTTCCCCTGCAAAAAGTTGTCGGGATGCTTGAAAAAGTGGTGATCAGTTGGTGAGAGTCAGGTGAATATGGCAGATAAGGCAAAACTTAGTAGCCCAATTCATTCAACTTTTGAAGTGTTGGTTGTGCAATGTGCAGTCAGGCATTGTCGTGGGGAAGAATTGGGCCCCCTCTGTTAACCAGTGCTGGTTGCATTGGTTTTGGGTTTGGGGTGCATCTCATCATCTCATCAATTTGCTGACCACACTTCTCAATGTAATGGTTTCTCTGGGATTCAGAAACCTGTAGTGGGTCAGACAAACAGCAGACCACCAAACAGGGATCATGACCTTTTCTTAGTGCAAGTTTGGCTTTAGAAAGTGCTTTGAAATTTCTTCTCAGTCCAACCACTGAGCTGGTCATCATTGATTGTCACATAAAATCCACTTTTTGTCACACATCACAATCCGATTGAGAAATGGTTCATTGTTGTTGCATACAATAAGAGAAGAGGACACTTCAAAACGACGATTTTTTTGATTTTTGGTCAGCTCATGAGGCACCTACTTATCAAGCTTTTTCACCTTTCCAATTTGCTTCAAGTGTCAAATGACCACAGAATGATCAATGTTGAGTTCATTGGCAACTTCCTGTGCAGTTGTAAGAGAATCAGCTTCGATGATCCCTCTCAGTTGGTCATTGTCAACTTCCGATGGCCGGTCACTGTGCTCTTCATCTTCAAGCCTCTCATCTCCTTCGCAAAACTTCTTGAACCACCACTGCACTGTACGTTCGTTAGCAGTTCCTGGGCCACATGCATTGTTGATGTTGCAAGTTGTCTCCCCTGCTTTTCGACCCATTTTGAACTCAAATAAGAAAATTACTCGAATTTGCTTTTTGTCAAACATCATTTCTGCAGTCTAAAATACATATAAAATAAACAGCAAGTAATAAGACATTAGCAAAAAAAAATAAAATGAGAAATGCACATTAATATGATGTATAACATCACCAGTTTTATTTAAGAATGTATTCCAATATCAAATGGCAAAGTTCAACAATGCTAAAACCGCAATTACTTGTGCACCAACCTAATATGTAATAGATTCCAGTGTCAAATTCTTATAGTATACCGGGAGGCGTTATATTCCATGTATGTTTACATGATTTTTATGTTTATGAAAACAAAAATTCTAATGGTAACAAGGAAGAAAGACTTTTTTTCCTCTCAGATGTTTTAAGAAATATTTTCAGGATACAAAAGGTCTCCTCATAAACTAAAGGAATTTGTTATCCACTGTGAGTTGATTTTTGTGAGAGGTGAGAGGTGCAGATCCAGTTTCAATGGGAAAAACAAGCACAACATGTACTCACCATCAAATTGGTACTAACCGATCAACACTTAGTTGCACACATGGAAGCAATATTCATCAGGTGCCAGGCAGGTGGGAAGGGGGTGAAGGGGATGGTTATATTCATAACTAATAGATTTGGAGTGCACTGTCTGGGTGATGAGCATGCTTATAGCTCTGGCTTGGGCAATGCAAAGGCAATATGTGTAGCCAAAATGTACTCCTATAATATTCTGAAATTTAAAAATAATAATAATAATAATAAAATAAAGGAATCAACAGATATTTTCTTTTGACTCTGATATAAAAGAAAAAAATCCAATTCAATTGTTTAAAATCTCCTTTGAAATGTATATATAGAGAAATCTTTTTTGTTTGTTTGTTTCATTTTTTTGGAATTTTTGTTTTTGAAGTGTTTAAGACTGAGAGAGAAGAAAGGTGTCAAAATCAACTATCTCTATGCCTGTGAAAAAGTAACTCCAAAGGCCTGTTCCTCCATAGAAACATTGAATTCTCAAATACTCGATAGAAACAGCCAGAACCTACTTTGTCAGAATTCTGGTAAAGAGTGAAATGTTTGCAGCAACAAGCAAACACTGAATCAAAAAAAAAAAAAAAAAAAACCTCAAAATGGTTTTTACTTGACCTTCTCCACCCATTTTCTGCACAATGGCTGTATTAAAGATGACAGCCTGCATTCCTCATGTTGTGTATTAGTCTTTGGTTCCAGATGAAGGAATCACACACACAAACACACAAAAAAATCATTCACAAAGAATTGTGTTTGCCTGTTCTAACCTGTCTGAAGTCTACCTGGAGTACAGATACAACATGCTTGTCTTTCTTTCAACTAATTCAGAACACAGAGTATGAAAGTGATAGACATTCTTCAAAAACATTGTAAGGCAAATAACCCAAAGCCACAAAAACAAAACATTATAATTGAATAGATACAATGGATCTACTAACGTGTAAGATATGGCAGAGCACTGAAATTATGAATTAAAAAATTGGAGATTTTCTAGATATAATAGCATATCATTGGAAAAGAACAAGAGTTTGATCTCATCTGCCCCCATTTGGATGCCTTTAATTCCCCTCTCTTGTCTAATTGCTCTAGCAAAGACTTCCAGCAATACGTTGAATAGAAGTGGAGATAGTGGGCAATCTTTTCTGGTTCCAGTTCTAAGTGGGAATGGTTTTGATTTTTCCCCATTCAGTATGATATTGGCTGTGGGTTTATCATAAATGGACTTGATAATTTTAAGGTATGACCCATCTATGTCTATTTTGTTAAGAGATTTTTATCACAAAGGTGTGCTGGACTTTGTCAAATGCTTTTTCTGCACCTATTGAGAGAATCATTTGATTTTTGTTCTTGCTTTTATTTATGAGACAAATTGGATTCATGGATTTACATATGTTGAACCAGCTTTGCATCCCTGGAATAAAATATTTAGAAAACCCCAAGGATTCAACCAAGAGACTCCTGGAATTCATAAATGAATTCAGTAAAGTCTCAGGACACAAAATCAATACATACAAATCAGAGGCATTCATACACGCCTATAACAGTCAAGCTGAAATTCAAATAAAAAACACAATACCTTTTACAATAGCCTCAAAGAAAATTAAATATATAGGAATATATTTAATGTAAGATGTGAGAGAGATATACAGGGAGAACTACGAAACACTAAGAAAAGAAATTGTAGAATATGTAAACAGATGGGAAAATTTACCTTGCTCATGGATTGGTAGAAACAACATTGTAAAAATGTCCATAGTACCTAAAGTGATCTACAGAATTAATGCAATCTCTATCAAAGTACCATCATCATTCTTTACAGATCTAGAAAAAAATAATTCTACACTTTGTATAGAACCAGAGAAGACCTCGTATAGCCAAAGCAATCTTAATAAAAAGAACAAACTTGGAGATGTCAGTCTACCAAATTTCAAACTGTACTACAAAGCTATAGTAACTAAAACATCATGGTACTGGAACAAGAACAGAGACATAGACCTTTGGAACAGGACCGAGAATCCAGAGATGAAACCATCTGCATATGGTAATCTAATCTTTGACAAAGAAGACAAAAATACACACTGGGGAAAAAAGAATATCTTTTCAATAAATGGTGCTGGGAAAACTGGATAGCTACATGCATAAGATTGAAACTGGATCCCCACCTCTCACCTCTCACCTCTCACAAAAATCAATTCAAAATGGATAACAGACTTAAACCTAAGGCACAAAACCTTAAGAATTCTAGAAGAAGATGTTGGGAAGACTTTTCAGACATTGGCCTATGCAAAGAATTTTTGAAGAAGACCCCCAAAGCAATCACAGCAGCAACAAAAATAAATAAATGGGATATGATCAAATTAGAAAGCTTTTGCACAGCCAAGGAAACTGTCATAGAGAAAATAGACAGCCTGCAAAATGGAGGAAAATATTTGCTCTCTACACATCTGATAAAGGGCTGATAACAAGAATCTATCTAGAACTTAAAAAAATCAACAAGAAAAAAATCAAACAGCCCCATCAATAAATAGACAAATGACATGAACAGAAACTTTTCAAAAGAAGACAGAATAATGGCCAGCAAGCATATAAAAACATGCTCAACATCTCTACTCGTTAGAGGAATGCAAATCAAACCACAATAAAATATCACCTAATCCCAGTAAGATTGGCCTCTATCAAAAAATCCCCAAACAGCAAATCCTGGCAAGGATGTGGAGAGATAGAACACTCTTACACTGTTGGTGGGACTGAAAATTAGTGCACCATCTACAAAAAAGAATTTTGAGATACCTCAAAGAACTAAAAATAGAAATACCATTCGATCCAGCAATAGCACTTTTAGGCATGTACCCAAAAGAGCAAAAGACATTCTATAATAAAGACATCTGCACCCGAATGTTTATGGCGCCATAATTTACTATTGCAAGGATGTGGAAAGAACCCAAGTGCCCATCAATTCATTAGTGGATTATTAAAATTTGGTATATGTATACAATGGAATATTACTCACTTATAAGAAAAGACAGTGATCTAACATCTTTTATATTATCCTGGATAGAGCTTGAGCCCATCCTCCAAAGTGAAGTATTCCAAGAATGGAAGAATAGGCTCCATGTGTGCTCACCACCAAATTGGCACTAACTGCCCAACACTATCATGCCCACGTGGTAGTAATATTCTCCAGGGATTAGGGAGTTGGGGACGTAAACTCAAAACTAATGGATGCAGTGAGCATTATAGAGGGGAAGAGCATGCTTCTAATCCTTGTTTGGGTGAGGTAAAGTCATAAAATGTAACCAAAATGTTTGTACCCTCATAATATCCTGAAATTAAAAAAATTGGAGAGTTTATTTAGGAAATTAAGGTTTTCAAAAGTGCTCGTGTATACTGGAAAATTTGGAAAGTAGCACATATACCCAAAGCTGAATCTATGCTCAGAAAAGTCCTGAGAAGACCCTAGGCTTTGTCCTCTGACTTATCGTAATGATCCACACAAACACTAGGTAAAAAATATTACAGAGTTGCAAAAATCTTGGCTAAGCATTGAAAGAAGTGCCCCAGCACAGAAATAATCTGCACAGATATAAAGAGTTCTTTTTCTTCTTATTCTCCTCTCCTTCTACTCCTTCTTTTCTGTCACGCTTTCTCTCTCTCTCTCTCTCTCTTCTGATGTTAAAGTAAATATATGCCAAAACACTAGTTAAACATAAGTGAATAAAATGGAAACTTCAGAAAAAACACACAAGACAAAGAATATAGACTTTATAAAAATAGATTTTAAAAGTTACTAAATAATCAGCAACAAAACAACACTCTGGAGGGGGAAGTATATGATCTCCAGAGTTACCACATTAGAATGTTCAAAATGTCCATATTTAAACAAAAAAGTTATAAATCATGCAAAAAAATGAAAGTGTGATTCATTCATAAAAGAAATTTACAGAAACTGTCCCTGAGAAAGCACAGATATTAGATTTAGTAGATAAAAACCTTAAATAACTGTCAAATATATCCTTAAAGAACAAAAAAAATATGCAAAGGCACTAAAGGAAATGAAGAGAATGATGTGTGAACAAATAGAAAATGTCAATAAGGAGATAGAAATCATAAAAAAGGGGGGAAACAGAATTTTTGTAGCTAAAAAGTATAATAACAAATAAAAAAATAGAGGGTTTATATAGAAGATTTGAGCAGGCAGAAGACATAATAAACAAACTTGAAGACAGGTCAGTTGAAATTATCCAGAATGGGAAAAAGAAAGAAAAAAGAATCAAGGAAATTAATGAAGCCTTAGAGACCAGAATATCATCAAGGGCACCAATTTATTCACTGTGGGAGTCCCAGAAGAAGAGTAAAGAGAAAAGAAGACAAAGAATATTTGAAAAAACAGTGGTGAAAGACTTCTTAAATTTGATAAATGACACTAATCTATACATTTAAGAAGTATAATGCATTCCAGTAGATGACCACAAAGAGCTTTACACTGACACACGGTATAACTAAATTATTGAAAGCCAAAGACAAAATAAAATTCTTGAAAGAAGGAAGAGAGAAATGAATTATTACTTATAAGACATCTTCCATAAGATTAATAGCAGATTTCTCATCAGAAGCTTTGGGGGCTAAAGGGGAATGAGATGGCACTTTTTAAGTGCTTAAAGAAAAAATATGCCAAACAAGAATTACATCAAGCAAAACTACCCGCCACACATTATGGAGAAATTAAGACATCTTCAGATCTAAAAAATAACAATAAAACCTTGAAAAAAATTGTCATTACTAGACTTGTCCTAAAGGATACACTAAATAGAGTTATTCATGCTGAAAAGAAAACAACATGGACAAAAATGTGAAGTAACAAATAACTACAATAAAAGTAACTACATAGGAACATATAAAAGACACTATGAATGTAGTTTTGATTTTTAACACCTTTTTAAATTTTCTGAATGATTTAAATATCAAATAAATAAAAACAATTATAAATGTATGTTAATAGACATGCAATGTATAAAAATATAGTTTCTGACAATAATAACATGAAGAAGGATAGAACAATATAAAAACAGAGTTTTGAATGCTTTTAAAGTTAGTAGCAATTCAGACCACATGATTATAAATTTAGAACATTTATTATAATTTCTGTGGTGACCATTAAGATTATATCAAAAAATAAACACAAAAAAGTATACAAGAAGAAAATCAAAATAGCACATTGCAAATAATCAGGCTAAAAACAAAAGAAAGCATCAATGAAAGAAATAAGCAATGCACAAACAGAATGCATGTAACAAAATGTCAAAAGTTCTTCTATATCATTACTTTATATATAAGTGGATTCAACTGTCTAGTCATGACGTAGATATTGGCAGAATGGATTTAAAAATAAAAACAACTTGATCCCATGATATGCTACATATAAGAGGCTTATATTAGATCCAAAGACACATATAGGTGAAATATGAAAGGACAGAAAAAGATATTCCAAGTGAATATTAGTAAAAATAATGGAGCAGGTATGCTGATATCAGACAACATATACTTGAAGTAAAAAACTGTTAAAAGAGAAAAAAGACAGCATACATTGATAACATAGTCAATTCATCAAGAAAATTCAATAATTATATTTATATACATGCCACAAAATACATTCTCAAAATGTATAAAGCAAGCATTGACAGATTCAAGAGACAGAGTTTTACAATGATATTTGGAGTTATCAATGCCCTGCTTTCAATAGTAGACACAACAACCAGTCAGAAAATCAAAAAGAAAATAGAGAAATTGAAAAATATGAAAAACCAACTAGACCTAACAGATATATAAAGAACACTCCACCCAATAACAGAATAATATACTTTCCAGTCAAGTGTACATGGAATATCACCCAGGATAGACTATATGTTAGACCACAAAATAAGTCTCAACAAATTTAGAACAATTGAAGTAATACAAAGCAGTTTCTTGGGTTGAATAAAGCTAGAAATCAATAACATAAGGAAAACTGGAAAATTTACAAATATGTAGAAATTAAACAACATAGTGGTTTTTTTAGGTTTATTTGTTTTTCTTATTTCATAATATTATGGGAGTACAATCGTTTGAGTTACATAAATTGCTTTGGTACAGTTTGAGTCAGAGTTATAAGCATGCCAATCGCCCCAGATAGTGTGCATTATACCCATTAGGTGTGAATTTACTCATCCCCTCCTCCCCTCCCACCTGCTTGATTTCTGATGTTTTATTTCCACGTGTGCACATAAGTGTCCTTCAATTAGTTTCAGTTTAATGGTGAGTACATGTGGTGTTTGTTTTTCCATTCTTGTGACACTTCACTTAGAAGAGTGATCTCCAGATCAATTCCAGGTTAAAACAAGAAGTATTAGTCCACCACTTTTTATGGCTGAGTAGTATTCCATAATATACATATACCATATTATATTAATCCACTTATGTATTGATGGGCACTTAGGTTATTTCTACATCTCTGCAATTGTGAATTATGCAGCTATAAATATTCAGGTGCTGGTGTCTTTTTTTATAAAATGTGATTTTTTTCCTTTGGGTAAATACCCAGCAGTTGGATTACAGGATCAAATGGTAGGTCTACTTTAGTTCTTTGAAGTATCTCCATACTACTTTCCACAGAAGTTGTACTAGTTTGCAGTCCCACCAGCAGTGTATGAGTGTTCCTGTCTCTCCACATCCATGCTGGCATTTGTTCTTTTGGAATTTTTTGATAAAAGCCATTCTCACTGGAGTTAGGTGATATCGCATTAGAGTTTTGATTTGCATGTCCCTGATGATTAGAGATGTTGAGTATGTTTTCATATGTTTTTAGCCTTT